>NW_026294391.1:15549041-15806541 GCF_007827085.1 Peromyscus californicus insignis
ATGGTAAGACTGGGGAGTAGAGAAGAAATACAGAAGTGGTAAGCATCACAATATTTTAGAGTCTACATATAGGAATACAACAATAAAATTAAGAAACAGTGTTTCAACTTTTTTGTGTTAAACAATATTTTCAGCAATGTTTAGCGCATGAGAAGACACTGTTTTGGTCCATCCACTCTCTCCAGCTTTTCAAAGTGTTTCCTGGCATTGCGGATGTTGATCAGAGTAGCTGCAGAAGCTAAGGGTGGGGGTGGGGAGACACCCAACAGAGTAAGAAGAGCAGTCAAAGAAATGTCTCTCTAGTAAAAGCAAATAAATTAAAAGATCCAAATCCTTCAATGTATGCCAGAGAACATACAGGAACAGCAAGCCTCAAGTTATCAAGGTTTGATATTTCTGAAGCAGATTTTCACATATCCTAAACATAAAATTTCACAATCTTTTGGTTTGAGACTAATAGAATAAACCTCAATATCTTATGCTACCTTTAAATATTAACCTAAAGTAGATAAAACCAGAAGACATAATTTAAACACATGGGATTATGGAAACACTGTGAGAACCTTTAGTCTAATGGTTGTAGCAGACATGGCTTCCATGGTATGGAAATAACAAATATTACCCCTTAATGCTCATAACAGAAATATGCAGATGACATGGTTCAGCTTTTAACAACTTAGAGGTTACATGGCTAGTCTTTTAAAAGTTCAGGGATCTGGGTTCTCTCTTCTTTAAAATTCCTCAATTTAGTAACCTGCTGTGGTAGTTTGAATGTAATTGGCCCCCATAATCTCATAGGGAGTGCCACTATTGGGAGGTGTGGCTTTGTTGGAGTGGGTGTGGCCTTTCTGGAGGAAGTGTGTCATTGTGGGGGTGGGCTTTGAGGTTTCCTATGCTCAGGATACCACCCAGTGAGTTAGTCTACTTCCTGCTGTCTTTTGGTGAAGGTTTTGCCAGCTCCATGTCTACCTGCATGCTGCTATGCTCCCCATCATGATGATAGTGGGCTGAACCTCTGAAACTGTTAAGCCACCACCCCAATGAAATGTTTTCTTCATAAGAGTTGCTGTGGTCATGGTGTCTCTTCACAGCAATAGACACCCTAAGACACCTGCTTTCTTAAGTTCTCATTAAGAAAAATATAATACCTGAGAAAAATTATTTTTCAGCTTCAACATGTAAGCCTATTAAATCATTTAACACTACTACTACCACTACTACTACTTTCTTTAACAGTAGCTTTAATATATATGTATATTATACATTACATATGTATAATATGTAAGATTTACCACACTTACCATTTTTAAGTATACAGTTCAATGAGATTAAGTAGTTCATGTTATTGTACAACCACCCTCATTATAAAATAATTTTTTTAAAAAGATTTATTTATTTATTATGTATACAGTATTCTGTCTGCATGTATGCCTGCAGGCCAGAAGAGGGCACCAGATCTCACAGATGGTTGTGAGCCACCCTGTGGGTGCTGGGAATTGAACTCAGGTCCTCTAGAAGAATAGCCAGTGCTCTTAACCACTGAGCCATCTCTCCAGCCCAATAATTTTTAAATATTTAATAAAGTACTACCTCTTCAGCCTTTGTTTAAAAGTTATGAGACTTTGAAACTATGTCAGTCAAGTTTCAACTTACGAATGGATGGATCAGACATCACGACCATGACGTAAGTGTTGGATGTGAATATGTCAATGAAAGCAGCAAAGTTAGAGTTCCTCACTTCCATACTCTGGAAAGAGGCAGCCAGCTTGCTATGGGAGAAAGGAAAATGGTGGTTAAAGAAAAGACTGAAATAAGTTGTTCTTATTATAGTAGAAATTTTTATAGCACCAGGTCTCAATTCACCACTTGTTAAGTTTTGAAGAAACTGTACTGATGAACTTACCATGGTTAGAGAGTGAATAGACTGGGAAATAGGATATGGATTGATATACACTAAGAAGTGAAAATGGGCTTAACTCTAGACACATACTAAAAAATGTTACTGAAGATTTTCTAATAATTCTTAAAATTAGCAAACAAAGCAATGGGTTTCATTATGGCATTTTATACACACACATCTCACTTTGTTCTTATTTGCCCCCTCCCCATTCTCCTAAAACCCTCTCCCCTCACTACTGCTAGTTTCCTTATCCCCCAAATTATGCACCTATCTGTTTTCATGTCATGTGCATCCTATTTCCCTCTCTTCTCTCTAATTCAACTTAAGATATCTTCCTACTCTCTCATGGTCCCATTTCTTATTTTTATTATTTATTTTTTACTTTTATTATTATGCACAGAGACACAAATTTGAACAGCTCCTCGTATGAGAGAAAACATGGTATTTGTTTGAATAGCCTATTTCACTTAACATAGTATTACCAGTTCCATTTATTTTCCTGCAAATGTCATACTTTTCCTTATGATGAACAATATTCCATACTGTATATGCACAAAATTTTCTTTATCTGTGAATCTGTTGATGGGTACCTAAGCTGGATCTATTTTGAAGATGTTAATAGACCAGCAATAACATGGATGTGCAATTATCTCTGTAGTCCTTTGAATATATGCCCAGAGTATTTTAGTTGAGTGATACAGTAGTTCTACTTTGAGTTTTTTGGTCAACTGACACGCTGGTTTCTTTCTTTCTTTCTTTAAATTTTTTTTTGGTTTTTTGAGACAGGGTTTCTCTGTGTAGCTTTGCACCTTTTCTAGAACTCCCTCTGTAGACTAGGCTGGCCTTAAATTTACAGAAATCCGCCTGGCTCTGCCTCCCGAGTGCTGGGATTAAAGGCGTGCACCACCATGCACGGCAACACGCTGGTTTCATAGTGGTTGCACAAGTTTACACCTTGCGCAGTGCACAAGGACTTGCTCCTCCTCCTGATGTGCTTCAGAATTTGCTGTCTTTGTTTCTTAATGAAAGCCAGACTTAGTGGGCTGAGATGTGATAGTGAAGATGTTTTAACTAGCATTTTCCCTCATGGCTAAGGATGTTGAACATTTATTCAAACAGTTATTGGTCATATACATTTCTTCTGATAACTATCTAATTCATTTGTCACTTATTGATTGGAAGACCTTTTATTTTTACAGTTCTTAAAAGATTCTAGGTATTCATAATCTAATCTGACAGATTTTATAAAGTTTTTTTTTCAATTTGATTGTTTCCTTTCCTATATAGAAGCTCTTTAATTTCATGTAATCCCACTTGACAATTCTTGGGATTATTTCTTGAGCACCTAAAGTCATTTTGAGAAAGTCCTTGCCTATATCTTGAAGTATTTTGCATATATTTTTATCTAGCTGTTTTAGAGCTTCAGGACAATAAGATCTTTGATCAATTTCTTTGCAGGGCAGGAGATATGTGTCTAGTTTCATTCTTCTACAAGTGAATATCCAGATGGTTTTTCCCAGAACCAATTGTGAAATAGTTGTCTTTTTTTTCCTAGTATGTATTTCTGACATCTTTGCCGAAGCTAGGGGCCTGTAGTATTAGTGTGGGTTTATTTCTGAATCTTCTATACTAGTCTGTTGATCTACACATCTCCTTTACTTGTGTGTATATAAATATAAAAATACAACCTGCTCAGTCTATATAATTACTGATTTTTTAATGTTGATTTAGTATCCTGTTAATTTGAATATGTTGATTAAAGAATTATCCAGTTGAATATGTCATTTACAAATAGAGATAATTCTATTTCTTTCTTTCCTACATTCCTTTTATTTCTTTTGTTTCAGTATTCTGTCTCTGATTTTAAGCATTATAATGAATAAAATGGAGGGGGTAGACACCCTTTTCTAATTCCTGATTTTAGAGAAAATGGTTTCATTTTTTCCCCATTTGATATAATGTTGGCAATAGGTTTGACACGCATAGCCTTTCTTAGGTCCAGATACTTCTTTTTTTTTAGACAGGATCTCTCTGTGTAACAACCTTGGCTGTCCTGGAACTCACTTTGTAGACCAGGCTGGCCTCAAACTCACAGAGATCCACCTGCCTCTGCCTTTTGAGTGCTGGAATTAAAGGTATGTGCTACCACCACCCGGCAAGATACATTATTTTTATTCCTAGGTTTTTCAGGCTTTTATCATGAGAAGTTGCTAAACTTTGTCAAAAGTCTTTCCTGAATGTACTAATTGTTTGAGTTTCATCCCTATGTTAATTTTTGTATTATATTACACTTACTGATTAACACACATTGAACCAACCTTGAATCTGTGGGACAAAAGCAACTTGGTCATGGTATATAATCTTAGTGTGTTCTATAATTTAGTTTTCAAGTACTCAGTTGACAGTTTTCGCATCTATGTTCATCAGGAAAACTGGTCTAGGTTATTTTTGGTGTGTCTTTATCTGGTTATTGTAACAGCATAATTCTTTCATAGAATTAATTTGGTAGTATTCCTTCCCTTTCTGTCTCTTGGGACAGGTTAGGAAGTATTAGATTTAGCTGTTTCTAAAATGTTTGGTAAAACTCTTCAGAGAGTACACTTGGTTCTAGGCCTCTTTGTGGAGAGAGATGTTTAATTAGTGCTTCAGTCTAGCTACATGATATGGGTCTGAGGCATTTATACCTTTTTACTTAATTTAGGTAGGTTATAAATATTTAGGAATCTATCCATGTCTTCCAGATTTTTCAGGGTTTTATTTTTGAATAGAATTATTCAATGTGTCCCTTAATAATCTCCTGGATTTCATTAGAATCTGTTGCAACATCCCCATCTACATCTCCAACGTTATTCATTTAATGTTTCCTCTTCTTCTGTTTAGTTCTGCTACTGGTTTATCAATCACATTTAGCCTCAGAAGGAAGCATCTTTTTGCCTGATTCTGTATTTGTCCCTTAGTCTCCATTTTATTAACTTCTGCCCTGATTCATATTCTTTCTTGCCCGCTACTGCTTTAAGGTTTGGCTTGTTCTCCTTTCTCTAAGACCTCAAGGTACACCACTGTTATTTGAGGCGTCTCTGACTTTTACTGTAAGCACTTACAGCTTATAAACCTTTCTCTGAGAACTGCTTTAGCTGTATACCACAGATTATGGTAAGGTGCACAATCATTTTCACTTGATTCTAGGAATTTTTAAACTTCCTCTTTGATTTAATCTATCACTGATTGTTTATTTAAGCATATGTTATTTTTCTACAATTTCTTTGTTTCTGTTATTTGTCTTTCTAGTTTCAGTCCTACTACACTCTGACAAAATAAAAAGAGTTATTTTAATTCTTTTGCTAAGGCTTATTTGGTAGCTTATATGATCAAATTCAGAGACTGTTCCATAGACTGCTGAAAACAATGGATGTCAGATGGAATTTTCTGCAGAGATTTACAAAATCTATTTAATCTGTGGTATTTTATAGCTTTGACATTTCTTTGTTAATTTTCACTTCAGATGACCTATCTAAAGAAGAGTATTAAAGCCAGACAGCAGTGGTACACGCCTTTAATCCCAGCAATCGGGAGGCAGAGCCAGGTAGATTACTGTGAGTTCAAGGCCAGCCTGGTCTACAGAGCGAGATACAGGATAAGCACCAAAAACAACACGTAAAAACCCTGTCTCAACAAAACCAAAAGAAGAAGAAGAAGAAGAAGAAGAGGAGGAGGAGGAGGAGGAGGAGGAGTATTAAAATCACCAGTATCAGGACCCATCTGAGTTTTCATGCTCTTGTATATTTGTTTTATGAAATTAGGTACTGTAGCGCTTATACATTTACAACTGTTATATATTCTTAATAAGTTGTTCCTCATATTACTATGTAGTGTCCCAATTGATCTAATTTTCATTGGAAGCATACTTCATCAAGCATCAGATTAGCTGTACTAGCTTATCCATTTGCATTTGCTTGAGGAGTTGACTTCCATTCTTTAGCTTTATGTCTATACATTTGCCAGTAAAGTAAGTTTACTGTATGCAGCAGTTAAATGAGGAACTGAGGACACTTGCATTTAAGGTTTCCTATTTCCTATGGGGCTATTTTATTGTGTTAAATGTTATGGGGTCCTTCTCAGCTCTCCTTTCTGCATTTTTTCCCTGAAATTTAGTCTTTCCTGTGATCTCATGATTGAGACTGACTGTCTTTTGGCTGTGCGTAGCAATTGTTCTCGTATTTTTTTAAGGTGCTGGTTTGGCAGTCATGAACTCCCACAGTTTTTGCTTACCTTGAAATGTTCTTTTCCATTTATTAAAAAGGTAGCTTTCCTGGACACAGCAATTTTAGTTGTCACTTGTTTGGTTTCAGGGCTTAAAATATATCAGGTGATGTTTTTCCAGCTTTTAAGCTTAGTGATAAGAGATTTTATGTTATTCTGATGTTTGCCTTTGTCAGAGGATTGACATTTTCTCCTTACAGTTTTAATACTGTTTCTCTGTTTTGTATTGTTGGCTCATTTGTCACAGAGAGGCTCTTCTTTGGTCATGGCTACTTAGGGTTGTAAATGCCTCTTGGGTCTGGCTGTCCATTTCTTTCCCTAGATTTCGGAAATTTTCTGTTATAATTTCACTGAATATACTGGGAACTGAACTCAGGTCCTCTGCAAAAGCAACAAGTGCTCTTAACCGCTGAGTAGTCTCTCTAGTTCAATGCCCTTGCATTTTATTTTAGTTCTTCTCCCAGATTCTTAGGTTTGGGCTCTTGAACATATCCTGATAATTCTTATAAGTTTGGTCATGCTAATTTTTTTCTTTTGGTTTTTTGAGACAGGGTTTCTCTGTGTAGTCCTAGCAGTCCTGTATAGACCAGGCTGGCCTCGAACTCTCAAATACTGGGATTAAAGGTGTGCGCCAGAACTGCCTCTGGCTGGTCATTGCTAATTTTATCTTCCTTCCTTCCTTTTTTTCCATCTATCTATCTATCTGAATGCATTTTGTCCTCTATTTTTAATATTCTTTTTTTCTGCTTGGTTTTGTGTGTTAATGATTCTTCCCACTGTGTTTTTTGATATTCTTTTATTTTGTGAAATTCAGAATCTCAATTTCCTTAGTATTTTCTACCTGTTTATTGCATTTCTCCTCCACACTGCTAACCTTTCCATCCACTTTGATAACTTTTGTATTTAGGCCCTGAACAATCCTTACTTTAGTCATTTGTTTTTTGAGTCCTCTATTTGAGCACAGTTATTTTTTTAAAAGCAGGACTCTGAAGTCTTCTTCTGGCATTTCAGGTATTTCAGTATCTTTGATTTCCAGTAAGGAGGAATTGTGAACATCTGTGCACATGAGCACAGTGTCACAGTGGTCCATTCTCTCTCTACTGATGCTTTGTTGTGCTTTGTGTATCTGTTGGATGTAGCTTTTAGTTTTCCTGTTTCTTTCTTTTCTTACTGGTTTGGTTGATTTGATGCAAGTCATCACAGGGAGCTGCCTTCACTTGGTAGGTGAAGCCAATTTAGTAACAGAAACAATAGTTTGACAGAAGCCCTGATGTCAACATGCTGGAAAAGACCTTGTGTAGATCACTTATGTCCTTAATGTTCAAGACAGAGGGACTAGGGTACTGTGGGGCAATGTATCTTACTTGTTTATAGCTAAGGTTAGTAAAGGGTGTAGAAAAGGGAAAGAGTAAAGTATAATAAAAGTAAAGTACAGAGCTACAGGCATGAGAAACAATAGAGCAAACCAAGAATAGGTACAGAAAAGTAAAGTCTGTTATAAAAGCTTATTCTTGCAAGATACAAATTAAAACAAAATTATTAAACAATTAAAATACAAGCATATAACTTAAGAATTACAGAAAAGTAACTAAAATGAGACAACAATTATTATAATCCTAGGATTTCTTCCTTTGGGGTGAATACAGTTGCTCTTCAGTTTGGTTGTTCGGTAGGTAAAGAGACAGGTGTTAGTCTCTATAATTTAAACACATTACATGGGTGTGTCTTCCCTGTTGCAAGGTGTTTCTGTGTTGTACTTGCTTTCTTAGGAGTTGCCAAGTCTGAAACAATCCATCTGTCAGCTACTGACTTATCTTGGATGATTCCTGACCGGTTTTTATGAGGAGCTTTTGACTCAGAAGCTCTGAGGGAATGTGGAAGGCTCTATTTGTATGCACTTCTGTCACAGGCTGTTGTCCTCGAACCCAGACCCCTGCTCTTCATTTGCTAATGATGCATACACACTGCCCCAAACTGTACTTGTGTCCATCTGTAACAGCGTGCCAGGCTGAGCATAATTCCTTTGTGTGAGCATGCTGGCGCTTGTGCAAACAGTGCTGACGGTAGTGCTTTCCATTTATTCTTCAGGTGGGTCCCTCTAGGACTCCTGCTTCATATGCCCTTGTTGCATTTCTACCCTGGTATCCCTGATAATCTCTCTCTCTCTCTCTCTCTCTCTCTCTCTCTCTCTCTCTCTCTTTTGGAGCTGAGGATCGAACTTAGGGCCTTGTGCTTGCTAGGCAAGCTCTCTACCACTGAGCTAAATCTCCAACACCTCCCCCTTTTTTTTGGTTTTTCAAGACAGGGTTTCTCTGTGTAGCTTTGAAGCCTGTCCTGGGACTCACTCTGTAGCCCAGGCTGGCCTCGAACTCACAGAGATCCGCCTGCCTCTGCCTCCCGAGTGCTGGGATTAAAGGCGTGCGCCACCACCACCTTCCCTGGTAATCAATGCTCATGGTGTATCTAGCTCCTAGTTGTCTCTCTCCAGACAACTGTTCCTATGGCATCAATGCTCAGGATGGGACAGCTGCTCCCTGTTCTTAGAAGTGCCCTCGATCCCAGGGAGGCAGTGTGGTACACGCCTGTCTAGCTGCTCACTGTTTCTACTGGAGACAATTATTTGATCTCAACTCAACTCATTTCTTTTCTATAGCTCTCACTTCTCCTCCCATGCCAACACTTTCAGCTGTTCTACTTTAGTTGCTGAATAGTCTTACACTCTACTCTTGCCCTATTAGCAACAGTGTTTCCTTTTTATTTTTTTGTTTTCCAAGACAGGGTTTCTCTGTGAAATAGTCATGGGTGTACTGGAATTCACTCTGTAGACCAGGCTGGCCTCGAACTCACAGAGATCCACCTGCCTCTGCCTCCTCAGTGCTAGGATTAAAGGCGTGCGCCACCACTGCCTGGCCAGTGTTTCCTTTTTAAAAGCCCAGGCTTTTCTCCTTCACCAGGTCACAAGTTCCCCCTTCCTTTTCAAAATCTTACTGGATATTCTATTTTTTTTTGAGACAGGGTTTCTCTGTGTAGCTTTGGAGCCTTTCCTGGAGCTCACTCTGTAGTCCAGGCTGGCCTCGAACTTACAGAGATCTGCCTGCCTCTGCCTCCCAAGAGCTGGGATTAAAGGCATGCGTCACTACTGCCCGGCTATTTTTATTTCTTAAGTGGTATAAAATATCTCAAGGATACTTGACTTGAGTATTTTTTTTTTTCCGAGATAGGATTTCACTGTGCAGCCCTAGCCATCCTGGACATCACTCTGTAGACCAGGCTGGCCTCTGCCTCCTGAGTACTGGGATTAAAGGTGTGTGCCATCACCACTGACAAGTATTTTCTATATGCTTCTGTACCAGTTTGGTTCACATAATCCATGGAATTGGGTTATTTTTTCGTTAAAATTTCTGAATTTAGTAACTCTCTCAAGTTCCCATGAAGAACATAATGTCCTTGCCCAATTACTTTTCATGTTCAAAATCTAAGACTATTATGCTTATATTAAAATCACAATGGACTGCACTTCAGTCACTTGTAAGATCTCTTAGAACTCAACTTTTTTTTTAAGGTTTATTTATTTATTATGTACACAGAAGAAGGTGCCAGATCTCATTACAGATGGTTGTGAGCCACCATGTGGGTGCTGGGAATTGAACTCAGGACCTCTGGAAGAATAGTCAGTGCTCTTAACCTCTGAGCCATCTCTGCAGCCCAGAACTCAACTTTTTATCTGACTAAGCAAACTACTGTGAACATAAATGTATAGCCAACTAGATTCTTTAAATTTCAAAATAATAAATATTACCCAGAAATTAACAAGTTAATACTTATAAAGTCTCTTACCTACAGCTCAGCTTGAATTGCTTAATAATGTTGCTGATTTTCTCAAATCTGTGGGCATCACGCTGTTCTTTACACTGATAATGAGAAATGACCTGTGAAGAGATATTATCCTTTGAGACCATGCATATATGCATATACTCACACCATTATTACTAATTAAACAGACATCTATGAGTCCTTTGGTCATCTTGGTTTTAAAAGCTGAGCATCCTGTTTCTTGCCCTCTTTCCCATATCCTTGCCAACAATTTCCATATTCATTTAGATAACATACCCAGGATCATTTGTAATAATATTAGATAACTTATGTATTCTCTAAAAATTATTTTTGATTCATGACGGTATGACTTTTGACTTACCATGGCAAGTAAGCAATACACATTCAGTAGAAATCACATTTTGAACTTTCCTAGGCTTGGAATATGCTGTACATATATTAGACTTGGAATATATTATACAATGCTCTCTTGTGATACTGAATAGCAACAGAGAGCTGTAAATCCCAGTTTATGAAGGTAAATTCTCAGTTTATATGAACTAATCATTTTTGGAGTATTTGCATTGCTAAGCTTGGTAGGTTTTCAAGTTAAGAGTTTATCAGAGCATACCCTATCCGAGTCAAGGAGCATTTGGCGTTTTTCTCAATTACATTAATCACTAAATGTTACCTTATTAACATTTCACAAGATGATCTTTGACTTAAAATAGTATAAGTAAAAAGGAAATAAAAATATCTAGCTGCTCTTGGGCAGTCCCTAACATATAATTTAAAGAAGGCTATAACAAACTATCTATTGGAATCATATTAAAAACCTTTACTAGATGATCCCAAGTACTGTCGATCACAAATGGATGTATTAAGGACAAATACCCACACCAGGTAAAAATACTTTAATAGCACCTTCCAATTTTAATAAAACCACAAGTACCCTTAAGGCTGAAAATAAGTTGCAAATTTCTAGCATAAGAAAATTCACATCATTTGCCAGAAAAATATTCACATGAAAATTCTGACATAATGTTAAATTATAATTCTTTCTTTCTTTTTTCTTTTTTTTTTTGATTTTTCAAGACAGGGTCCCTCTGTGTAGCCTTGGCTGTCCTGGAATTCACTCTGTAGACCAGGCTGGCCTTGAACACACAGAAATCCACCTGCCTCTGCCTTCCAAGTGCTGGGATTAAAGGTGTGCACCACTACCGCCCGGTAAAATGTAATTCTTATACCAAAGCTAGAACTACAAGCATATATTCTCTATCCTTTGCTGCTAATTATCAGGCAAGGTTTGTGCTGGCTGCTTACCCCTTTGCTGCCCCATTTTGATGCAAGCAATCAATCTATGATATAAGCATTATTACTCTGGTTTTGCAGAAGAGGAAACAAGCACAGAATGACTAAGACATTTGTCTAAACTCACCTAGCACTAGTAAAGATCAGAGACTAAATTCTTCACTGGGAGCTGCTTTGAGAGGTACATTAAATGAGCCTATTATCAATTATTTATGCAATGTATTCTGACAAATTAGCTTTTATTACTACATTTGTTGTTGTTGTTGTTGTTTTTTGAGACATGGTTTCTCTGTATAGTCCTGGCTGTCCTGGAACTCACTCTGTAGACCAAGCTGTCCCGGAACTCAGAGATCTTCTGCCTCTGCTTCCTTAGAACTGGGATTAAAGGTGTGCACCGCCACCGCCCAGCGGCTAATTTCTACTATTTTTCAAATGGATTCACTGGGCTGGAGGGACGGCTCAGTGACTAGGAGTGCTTCTTGGTGTTCCAGAGGACACAAGTTTGGTTCCCCGCACCCATGTCATTTCGCTCATAACTGCCTGTAACTCCAGCTCCAAGAAATCTGAATACCTTCTTCTGCCCTTCATGGACACCCAACACACAATTGGCAAACCCCCCCCTCTCTCTCTCACACACACATACATACATACACACACACACACACAAATAAAAATAAATATTTAAAAAATATATGTATAATACAGGTTTTTGTATCACCGACCCATGGTTGTACAGCAGACTCTGTTATCATTGCTAAATTCAATTTATAAGAAAAGCAGAACTACCAATTACGCCTCTTACCTGCTCCACTTCTCCATCTGAATTCTTAAGTCACTGAGCCTTTTACATGTTAGAAGTTTTCATATTGTATCAATCTTTTTGATAAATGGGTGGGGAAAGAGTTTTCTTCAAAGAAAAATGCCCTACATTTCTTAATAGAGAATTGGGTAATAAGATTCCTACATTATAATTGAATAGTTATTACTAGAACTAATCTGCAGTCTCTAACGAGCCATACCTGCAAAAATCTAAATTTTATAAAAGGTTACTTACCAAAGGACTTTTTCCACACCACTTGCAGACAATAATGCTTTATAAATAAGACCATATATGCTGATGTAAAAGGGGGGTGGTTCTTCCTAAAAGCAGTAAAATCCTGTTTTCTGAATGGAAGAAGACAGTTTGAAATATATCTGTAGAGCAGAAAGTCCTTACCAGAAAGGTAGCTCTCTCAAACAGAAGTACTTCATCAGCCTCAATAATTTCAGCAAAGTTCCGCAGGTTCATTTCCAGTTGCTGAACGTTAGGAATCAGCTGATAAACAATGCTGGACCAAGCCTAACAGGACAGAAGCACAATCAACTATTACTAACAGGTAGCCAGTTCCAGGCCTCTGAAATGAGTAAGTACCCTACAAGACATAGACAGCTAAATACATTGATAATTGAGTCCAAAACAAATACAGACGTTAAATAGAACAAAACGAAACAAGAACATTAACCTAATACTTGATTTGTATCCTTGAGTTGAATGTTTAGAGTTCAAACACTTGAGAAATGCTGGAGAAATTTCTTTCCATGAGTAAACAGGTAATGTAATGTCATCATGTAGCCTTAGGAAAAAAGTTGCAAAGTATGATCTATTGTGCTAAAACCCTTCTAATCCAGACATCCAACAAATATTGAAGTTCAACATTATACACAGCTTTAAAAAGAAATAATGCTACATTTAGCATACATCCAAGAGACAATTTTGTGAAAATATCAGAGTCACAATGACAAGTAGCCCCTCCCTTCAAAGATACAACATATTCTTATAAAAGAAACAACTAGGATTATAATTTTCAAATGTTTGGTCACATCTATACAAATTACTGATTCAATTGAATTTTAAAAGGTCTATTGTGTGACTGCCTGAAACTGACTTCATTCAGGAGTATGCATGCAGATGAGATTAGTTTCACCCTCCTAGTATTCTCTTAAGATGCTTGTATTCATATTTCTGTTATAACACTTCCTTTACTCTCACTCCGATTTTTCTTGTTAGGTGTACTTCGTTCTTCTGTCTCCTACAAGACGTCAGGAACCTATCTTAGCCATTTGTGTATGTGACAGCATCCAATAGATAGACAACGAATGCTTGTTGAATAAAACAATATCAAAATTTAAGTCAGTTCTATGCAACATTGATGGAAGAGATAGTAGTAGTGCCATGTCTCTGTTTTTCAATTAGTTTTACTACTTAGGCATAGTGTTCCAAGTTCCCAGGTCGGTGTTAATGTCACTGCTGAATTTACCTTGGAGAAGGCACCAAAGCTAACCACAGCAGAGACATTGTCACTCACAGCAGTGTTGTGATTAGCCAATTGTCTTTGGTCGTGTTATGTATTGCCATCCTTCACACCGCAGCTGGTTCTTATCAGTGCATCATGTCCATCCTTATTCACGGTTACCTGTTCTATGGGAATAAGGCTTTGAGAGAAATTCGGCCCATATTAATCTAGAACAGTACTTCCTAGACAGGTATCTCAAAATGTTGTTATTAGAGTGAGCCTGGGTCAACATAATACTGGGGGGAAATGAATGTTAAAAAAATCAATTGCTATTTTTAAAAGTCCAGTGGTTTTTCTCCTTGGCAAATCAGGTTTCTGTGCATCTGGTTGTAGACACTTGTCAGATGAGTTGAAACTGAAGCTCTAGCTACCAGTGACAGAGAAGGATCCTTTGGCACCCAGCATCACACTTGTCAATG
Source organism: Peromyscus californicus insignis (assembly GCF_007827085.1). Classification (NCBI taxonomy): domain Eukaryota; kingdom Metazoa; phylum Chordata; class Mammalia; order Rodentia; family Cricetidae; genus Peromyscus; species Peromyscus californicus. The sequence goes on from NW_026294391.1 coordinate 15,563,078, forward strand.
TATACCAGAAGCAGTCTGAAGGAAAGGTCTGACCACATGAGGACACAAAAGTAGTGAATTTTTAAACCACTAGTAAGCAAGAAAAATGGAAGAAGTAGGAGCCTATGTACCAGTAAGGTAACTTCAACTTCATCCACAGAACTACTGAGATCACCTCTAGACTTGCAAACAGTATGAGAATCATTCCAGCAACGTTAACAAGGAGGGTCAACTGCTAGACTTCAATTTGGACTGAAAGCTGAAGTTACAATATTTTTACACATATCATATCTCATTCTAAGATTCACTTCTCCCATTTCTCCACTAACTGTTTTTCTTCTAGTGCTATCTGAATTTAAGCAGATTAGTTTATACCATTAGCATGTAAAGTACCTGCACATTAGATACCACAATAATCACTGAAACCACAATGGGTCAAAATGGATGGTGGATGTTAAACAACATTTTTGCTATGACAAAGAACAGTAGCAGATTAATCATGTCCAAACTGGCAAACTTGGTGACAATGTCAACTCAATCTAAGATTAAAACCAAACTCTTTCGATGTTAAGTTAGATGTTCTTTGAACAATTTGTTATTGATTATTTTCTGTTTAGTACAACAAATCTAGATGGCTATGAAATAGTTTTAAATATTTTAGTTTTGTTAATATCTTTCTAACTTTTATTCATGCTCTTAAAGTAGGAAATGGAGGAAACATACACACCTTATACAGAGTTTCATCCCAGATAGATGTTCGGAAACAAGAACATTCTAATGGACGAGATAAACGCCTTAAGTCTTCTTCTCGTTCTTTAAAAATCTGAATTAAAAAATCCAACAAACAGATCAGCATGTAACAGCTTTCCTCCTTCACTCCAAATTCTGAGGTGTAATTATTGTATCATATTTTGACAAGGACCTCTTACTCTGTCTTCATAGGAACTTTGAGTATTATTATTTCTCAAACAAGGGTATAAAGGTGTTAACAATTATTAGATTTCTTCAGGCTTATCCCGTTTGCAAATATGCATAGAGAGCACTGTTAGAAAATAAAATTTATCATACAGAGGTATCTTAAAATATATATACACTCCAATTTACCAAATCTAGGTCATTTTAACATGGCAATACTTACATTAAAATTTTGCAAATCAAAATGTTTTAGCTCTCTAGTATTATAGAAATACTCCTTAATAACATATATTACATACATATATACAAATATATATTTATATGTGTAGTGTACTTTATTTGCAATATATAATCCACACAAACAACTAAGCTCTAGCCAGCTAGGATTTGTTTCTACATATATATCCCAACATATACAGAGAAAATAGGTATATAAAACATGTATACTCAGATGTTTCCCCGAGTGGGTTGATTGTTAGTATGGGTGTACAGACAGTGATGACTAGTTCTTTCTAATTTTTAAATTACATTATAATAATTTATTTTATGTGCTCTGGTATTTTGCCTGCATATAGACAGTTGTGAGCTGCCATGTGGGTGCTGGAAACTGAACCTGTGTCTTCTGGAAGGGCAGTCAGTGCTCTTAACCGCTGAGCCATCTCTCCAGTCCCTAAACTACATTTTAAATTAAAATGTAGTTACGTTACCTTTCCCCTACTCTTTCCTTACTCCAGCCCCTCCCAAGTCTCCTCCCCTCAACCCCTTCCTTGTCCCCTTTCTTCTTAAATTGATAGTCTTTTCCTTTGGTAGTTATTGTCACACACACACACACACACACACAGAGGCATGGCTACATAAATAAAGCTTGCTGAGTTCATTTTTTTTTTCTTGGTTTTCTGAGACAAGGTTTCTCTATATTAAAGTCCTGGCTGTCCTGGAACTCGCTCTGTAGACCAGGCTGGCCTCGAACTCACAGAGATCCGCCTGGCTCTGCCTCCCGAGTGCTGGGATTAAAGGCGAGTGCCACCACCACTGGCCTGAGTTCATTTTTGCTGTTTGTGTGTATTTTATTTCAGGACTGACCACTTTGTACTAGGTAGCGAACTGCTGTCTAATTGGACTTAAGGCCCAACAGGAGGGAAATCATGCCTGGTATTAGAAACCTAATCAACTTCCAGGGACTAGTGAAGTCATGGATCATAGAAGAGAATCTACTACTGCTACTTTGCTAGATAAGCATAATTCCCTACTATATTCCAAATTTTTTTTTTTTTTTTGGTTTTTCGAGACAGGGTTTCTCCATGTAGCTTTGCGCCTTTCCTGGATCTCACTCTGTAGACCAGGCTGGCCTCGAATTCACAAAGATCTGCCTGCCTCTGCCTCCCAAGTGCTGGGATTAAAGGCATGCACCACCACCATTCTGCCCTAAATTTTATCCTTACACCCACAGATAAGTGTAGCCACCACCCCTCACCAAGGAAGCTTCTCTCTACAGCAGATGGAGACCGTCACAGAAAACTACAATTGGACACAATGCAGAGCCTAACAAATCTTGGGGAGTCTAGCCCCAATGGATAGTTCTACATCACAACTCCTGCATCTATCTAGTCTACATTGGCGAACAGGGGGCAGAAAGATTTTAAGAGCCAGAATACCAGGGAGTCCTGTGAAACACTCTTCCCTAGGTATGTATGTCTGGACTGCCTTTTTTCTTCAAGTACAATATCAAAGTTTTATGGTTCTCAAGTATGTTGGTTGGCCTATTCTCCAAATTTCAAGTTGCTAGCCTCTACAATCAGTTGAACTATTTGCTTACAATAAATCAATCTCAACTGCTACCCTCCCTCCCCTATTTCACGTTCTGTTGATTCTGCTGTTCTGGAGAACCTTTACTATAAGATTTTAGTACTGAGAGGGGGTTCTAGAGTGTAATCTCCCCCGCCCCTGGCCCAGCCGAGGACAGAACCCAGGGCCTTGCACTTGCAAGCGCTCTACCGCTGAGCTAAATCCCCAACCTTGTATAATCTTTTTTTTTTCCCGAGACAGGGTTTCTCTGTGTAGCTTTGGAGCCTGTCCTGGAACTCACTCTGTAGGCCAGGATGGCCTTGAACTCACAGAGATCTGCCTGCCTCTGTCTGCCGAGTGCTGGGATTAAAGGCATGCGCCGCCACCACCTGGCTCAAAAAAAATTTTGAATAATGAAAAAAAGATTAGCTGGGTGGTGATGGCGCACGCCTTTAATCCCAGCACTCGGGAGGCAGAGTCAGGCGGATCTCTGTGAGTTCGAGGCCATCCTGGCCTACAGAGCGAGATCCAGGACAGGCACCAAAACTACATGGGGAAATCTTGTCTTGAAAAAAACCAAAAAAAAATTTTTTTTTCATATAATATATTTTGATCAAGTTATTTCCTCCCAACTCCTCTCCTTTTTCCTACCCACCCAACTTCATGTTCTTTCTCTCTCTCTCTCAAAATAAAAAAAAACCCTGAAAACCAAAACACATTGCTATCCCCATAGATCAGGGTATTACTGAATCCTCCTCAGGGTAGTTTCTTCTTGTAGTAGATGGTAATTAACAAAGAGACCCACAACTGGACATGGTACCCAGAGTGAGAGACTTTGGCACACTCCGCCCTAAAAGTCTTTAACCCTACCCCTGACACCAAAGGCTCAGGGAATGTACTCAGTTAGAGTAGAGTAGACGCTTAAGGATAAGTTTTCTGAATTGGTTTTGATATAACTGGGATTAGTTCTCTAATTGGGCTAAAATTAAAGATGCTATTTCAAGAAGAAATAAGAACACTCAAGAGAGTCTGTGGGTGATGTGGAATTCAGATACAGAATCATACTAATCAAATACTTGTAAGAGACAACAATCTGACAACCACATATGTGACTTTTGTCAAAATGAGTACAATAGATTTGCTAGATGATCCTAATTTTGCTGTATAAAATGGTCAATGGTAAGGATGAGTTCCGATTTAAATATACAGTTCAATCACAATATAAATGACCTGCTTTCTCTATTTGCCCTGAAAGATACCTTTACTTCCTATAGCCACAGGCCTGAGACTGCTGCAAAGCAAACTTGGAATTTCATCTTGTGAGCAGATAAATTACAGTGCAAATTAAATGAGTAGCTCCATGAGGTACCTGCTTGGAAAGCATGGGCAACTACTGGCTATGAGGGAACATGACTCTGGAGAGTGGAACTGATTCATATAGTAAAAGCCTGAAGAAGTTGGAGATGCCTAAATTCTCAACTCTTTGCCCATGGAAGCAGCCACTACATTCTTATCTAAGAATAATCCAATTTTTCCGAAGAAACTGAAATGGACTCCTCAGAAGTAGCTACAAGAGAGTTCTGATTCATTCCTACCATACCCTTTGCTTCTAGGTCTATATATACATTCAAGTATCAGAATATTCCTAAAGGTGAAATACAAAGCATGAACCATAAGGATTATTCTACCCTCTAAAAGAACTATATGACTTTTCTAATAAATATAGACCAAAATACAGGGATAACTATAAGAATAGATATTAAAGGTAGAGAATATGGTGGAAGGGACATAACATTCACTCAGGCCAAATTTATTGATACAGATCCAATAAGCAGAGGATTTGTAGGTGAAGAGTTAAAATGTTCTGCTTGTTTAGTTCGTGCCTAAGACATGAATCAAAACATAACCTATACTAACTGAAGTTAAAATGTTGGACCTGTACTGATCTAGTTAGTACACAGGAAGTAATCTAATGCTCAAGGTTTGTCATTTATAACCCATTCATCAACAGTGGGAGGTTCCAGAGCACAATGATGAGAAACAACTTTTAAGAGGAACCCCAACTTCCTTCCTCAGCTCTCTGATCACTTTTCTCTGTAGGCCAAAATTTACAGTGGTAATTGCTACCACTTAATTGGGAAACCTAAATACAAAGGGGGAAGTGGATGCTACAGTAGCAAGAGCAATGCGGAAACATTTTATCATCAAATACAAGGAGAGTACCTTCATTTGATTGGACAGAGAGCCAAAGTACCAACTCAAAGAAACCTATAGTTTTGGTTAGCTGATCATGGTGCTCCTATAAATGATCTAGAAGGGATATCTACTACATTCTTATTTGATCTACATAAATGAAATACTGTAGGTCAAATGATCAAAAATCTAGCACAATTTGTAAAATGCGCTTTTCAACTGGTACCCAGATTTGTGCCACTTTATAAATCCAGAAACCCTTGAATGAAAAGAGGAGGTTGGGTCAACTTAAGGAAAGATGCTGACACAATTCCATTCCATTTCTATCGAGGACATGGCTCTTGGAAAGTGAGATAGCATATGCTTAGGAAGTTTCTGACTACAAGTTACAACTACTGGCCAGATGTGGTTAAAAACAATTCTTCTATTGGTATAGGAATCAACTTTCCCCTTTGTGTATAAGAAGGCTACTGATTTATTCGTGTTAATTTTGTATCCCACTACTTTGCTGAATGTGCTTATAGCTTAGGAGTTTTCTGGTAGAGTTTTTAGGGTCTTTTATGTACAGAAACATATCTGAATATAAGGATACATTTACTTCTTCCTCTCCTATATTTATACTCTCATTTTTGGGTCTCTAGACAATTTTCCCTGCTCTCCAGGTTAAAGAATACTTCCAGAGGAGGCTTCCAGAATCAGTTGGGCTAATTCCTTAAATAAAATACCCTTCCATTACTTTGTGTCTTTGTTTTTCTACACAGAAACACATCTGATTGAGTATGTTTCTCTGGAAAACTCAAACATACAAAAACATACATAGAAATATTTATTTTAGCTGAAACTGTTATTTTGAGAATCACGTACAGTCATTTTAAACTTTTCAGTCTAATATTTAATAAAATTAATGATTTTCTCAATTAAAGTTAAAATTAAAGTTAAAAATGAGATTATTATATATTAAAATATATTAACATGAGATTATTAAAAAATCTCATTTTTAACTTATATATTAACTAAATTTATATTAAAAGACTATTAATATATGTTTTAGGATATTTATGAACATTTAAAAAGCAGTATGAGAAATTACAAGTGATTGAGACACCAACAAGGAACTCACTTGTTGGAATTCTCTAGCTTTAATTGCAATTTTGACTAAAAAATAATTTTAAAAAATGTGGTGTACTGGGGATTTATTTCAAGGCATCAAATGGGCCAGGCAGCACTCTACCACTGCGTTACATCCCCAGCTCTTGAAATTATTTTTAAAATAACAGAATAAGGAGCTGGAGAGATGCATTTGCTGCTCCTGCAGAGGGCTCCAGGTCAGTTCCTGGTTCCCAGCACACGTATCAGGTGGCACACAACCACTTGTAATTCCAGCTCCAGGGGATCTGACACCCTTTGTGGATTATATAACATGTTTCCTTACTAAAACTATTACCAGAAAAATCCTTTAGTATGAGGTGCTCCTTAAGACATACTCCAAGCCAAGGAGAATTTATATTCTCCTATACAACCAGTATAATCTAAAACTGCTTTCCTTAATTCTTCTCTATGACATCTCTAGAGATTTTCTTTTTTATCTTATACCTTATTATCTAATGCTCTTATTTTATACTGAACACACTGAAGGTAGACTATGTCTATGTCTTACCCGACCCAAATCTGAGATAGGTAAGAGTTTGCCTTTTTTACTAAATCTCTTCTGTACTGAGCCTGAATTCTCTCTGAATTATAGGTCACTAATTTTAAGTTTTTGTCGAGATGATGGTTGATTATTTCCTACTTTATCATCCTTGGTCATCTTTGAGTTATACTCATGCATACAAATTCTTCATGCTGGTGCAATTGCGAGGGATTGCGAACAGTGCTTGGCACGGTAAAGAGGCACTTGAAATGGTGCATAGCAGTTTCCTAAATTAGTCCAGCAACAGCAACCACCTTTCCTCATCTTAACCCTGGGGGGTCTTTTAGCTGTGACAGTACAATAGGGTCAGCAAACTATTTTTTTTTTAATGATAAAGGTTACTTAGTGAAAGCACACAGGTCAGATCTTCCTAGTTCTGAAAAACAGAATGCCACAAAGTTACCTACACTTTTATAAAGGAAGTCTGCAAAGCATGCTAACCATTTGGTACAGCACCTTTCCAGTTTCTTACCAAGTCTCGTTGATCCTCCTGTACCAAATCCATTTTATGTACCAAGCAAAAGATTTTGGCTTCTGGAGAATTCTGTAAAATGGCCTCAAGGCATGACTGATAATAGTGCATGTCCTTTTCAAGTTCACGGCTCTCCACATCAAAGACATAAATCAGAACCTCCACATTTCGAAAGATGTTGTCACGCTGGCTAGTAAAATAATTTTCCATGAAGTTGTCTTGTCTGACAGGAAAGAAAATCTGGATAGTAAACAAATCCTCTGTTCAATCACTCCTGCTTGAAATTTTCTTAGCTTGATCAAGAGAAAGATATTTTTTTTGGGGGGGGGGGCGGTTTCAAGACAGGGTTTCTCTGTGTAGCTTTGCGCCTTTCCTGGAACTCACTTTGTAGACCAGGCTGGCCTCGAACTCACAGAGATCAGCCTGCCTCTGCCTCCCGAGTGCTGGGATTAAAGGCGTGCGCCACCACCGCCCTCGAGAAAGATAATCTTATACTTCAATTCAAAGAGCAAACAACAGCCAAACGTGTTGAGCTCTATCTACCATACTCTACTGCAGAGTCATAACTTGCAATCCTGTAAAATCCTCGGCCTTTCTTCTTATGTTTTGTTTTGCTGTTGCTACTGTTTTTGTATGTATCACTGGCTGGACTGGAACTCACTATGTAGACTAGGCTGACCTCAAACTCACAAAGACCCACCTACCTCTGCATACTTACCATGCCTGGCCTCTCTCCTTTCAATTTAAACATACTTACCTTCTGTTCATTCTTGTGTAGCTGATGGTTTAACTCAGGCGTCTTTACACATGTTGATCCCACTTTCTCATGCTACTTGTTTACTTTATCTAATTAATTCACCTTCTTCCTTTAGATTTCAATCCAACCCATATGTCTTCACAGAAACCATCCCTACCTTGAGCCGGCTCACTCACTGTAGGCTCTTTACCAACACATCCCTCTCATTTACAACACTTAGCACAAGTGCAATACTACACGTATTTGGATGAGGTTTTAATTAACAGTGTTCAATTCGCTATACAACCAGATAAGGACCATCCTTGACATTATCCCCCACTGCCTCACAGCTTTTAAAAAGGAGGGTGGTAAATGCTTAATGAACATTTGCTGAATAACTTCATGGTAAAAATTCTAAATTATATGAAAATGACTCCAATGATGACTTTTCAGCAAAATATTACTCTCTGTTCATAGGTTGGGTGCCATTTTCCAAAAAGATCTCAACAGCTGGACAGCAATAAAACAGTAGTGTCATTTAGTGGTGTATATGGGGTGGTGTTTACAAATTTCTAATCCTACACCTTGCTAATTATAGCAGTGTAACCTTGGAAGAATCATAATTTCCCTAAATTACAGATACTTGATCTACAAAACTGAATTTTATATTTTAGTACCTAAAAGCAAGGAACTTGGGTAAGTCTGTTGACATAGATTAGAGAATTGGAAGCAATTACAATGAGGGAATATTTATATCCTGGGGGGGGTTAATCCAGCTGCTAGCAAGAAAAGAGTTACTTTTAGAATATTTAGTTCTTATATTATTCTGTCAAAATACTCACTGAGCATCTTTTGTAAGTTTGGAGCTGAGACATACCCACCAGACAATAGCATCTATTTTGTAAGACACTAGTGTATATTTTATGTTTTAACCTGCTTAATCATCATAATAAACCTATGAGTTGGTTATTGTGCTCTATTGCACAGGTGAAGCTACAGCACAGAGAGTTTGAATAATATACTCGACAAAGAACCTATGCTCTTAATCACTGTGCATTACACACTGCTGCTTCAGCACAGAGATGTTTATGACCTTAAGGTGGGCAACCACATCAGCACATAGGCATAGTAAGTATACATTTGTGCTGGGATTTTTGATGATTGCCTTGATTACGAAAGGAAGTGCTCTCTCTTACTCTTCCAACAATAGGAAACTTGGCCAGATAATATATGCTCAGAATCCAATCTACAGTGAGAAGACTGCCTAGAAGTAATTACTAAATGACTGTGAACAGTCTGGTATAATAAATAATAGCTAAGAACTCAATACTGCCATCAGTCAACCTGACATAGATTTCATTTATGCCATGGCAAAAGAGGGGTGATCTATCCCATAGTATACATACTTAGATGGAGCTTACATTAGAGCTACTTAAATACATCTTATGTAGAGGGCATTTTCAAAGTTGTATAAAACACAGATCTTTATTAATCAACTGACAATTCTGAAATATTTTTTAGGCAGTGCATCTATGCAAATGATAGTTATTCTAGATGTGTTTGCCACGCTGATTATATTAGGTGACATCATTACTGCCATCACCTTCACAAACAAGTAGGCACATAGTACTTACCCACCACAATCCCACAGGTTCAAAACCAGGTTTCCCAGAAATCGAACATGAGAATGTTCTACATCAACTGGAAGATAAATGTTACAAATCTAGTATTTGTAGTAAAGAACTTTAAGATAAGAAAAATACTAGCCCATAGTGTTTAGAAGGACCAAAGTGGAGTGAAATGCTCAAAGCCATAACAAGAAGGTGATTTTCAGCTTAGTCATATGGTTTAGTGGCAAGGTGGGCACCTATTCTACCCTAAGCTAAGGAATTGGCTCTTGTGTCAGTCATTTTAAAATTTCAGTAGTTTAGTACCCAAAGCAGAAAACCAATTATAATATTAATGTTAAGTTTTACAAGCAAGACAGTGACATACACCATTTAACAGATCTTCCCAACCCCACCTTCTCTCACTAACTTCCCCACAAAAAATAAAGACAGAAAGCAAACATAAAACAAACATAAAACACAACAAAACTAACTCCTGTACTGACTTCCTCTTCAGTTAATGACTCTACTGGTTTTTCTATTTTTGACTCCCCTGACCACATTCAATTCTCTGTGAGTCCTTTTTAGTATCTCTTAATTCGATTCTTTATTTTATAATCCATCACCCAACGTCAAGGAGGGCCCTTAACACCTCATGCCTACACTACAAGAAAGCCTTAGGGGGAAAAGAAAGAAAAAAAAAAAAGAAAGCCTTATTTACTTTCTATCATTCATTAGGCTACTGCAAAGTTCATCTTCTTAACACTACTTTGAACATATCACTCCCCATTCAAAACACTTTCAATGGCCCCTCCATGTTCAATGGGGGTGCACTCAAGGTCCTTCATACTTTGGCTTCCAATCTACCTTTATAATCCCCAGAAATTCACATTTCACTTCGACCCACTGTTTTATTCATAGTCCTCCCAACCCTACTACCTCCCCATCCCCCAACATATTTTACATTCAGGGGTCGCAAACTTGCTAAATCAGGCCATGTGAGCAAACCTATACCATTAAAGCTGGCTAAATATGAGGGTACATCTACCCTGGGCTCACAGAGGTTGATAGTTACTCAAATCTTGTTCATTTGCTATGCAAAATATTGATTCGGGTTTACTGAATCTTTAACATTTTAAATAGTAGCTTGAATTCTAGGTTTTTATGAAAAATTTTACAAGAGATTGCTACTTCCAATTTTTCTAAAACAATGTGCAGGCTAAAGAAAGCACATCTCTAGGCCTTATCCAGCACACAGGCTGTCTGTTTGCGACCTCTGCTTAATTGCCTTTTCCAGCCTTTGCTGCAAAGCACCACCCCTTCTTCCTTTCAAAGGTAATCCTAAAACCCAGAGTAATTCCCACCTCCTCCAAAAGCCCTCCTTGCCTGACAAAAATCCCTCTTATCATTATCTCTCCCCCTAAACTCATTCAAACATTTACTAAGCAACTACTCTCTGCCAGGCACTAAAAACCTCAAGAAGGAATAATTTAAGATTTTACCATGTTATTTCTCAAAGTCTAGCAATTTTGTTCTATATAATTTATATGCTAGTTAACTCAATCACATTGTAATAGTTTGTCTATCCCCAAGCTGTTACCTAAACTAACTGCTATCTGGTTTTGTACAAATTTTATCTTCTCATAGTTACAGACACAAACCATCCGACTTTTAAAGTCATACACAATCATACAGATTTTTAAAGTCAAATAAACTTTAGTTTATATGACAGTTCTATCTCTGTATGACTTTGGGCAAGTCATGAAAGCTAAGATTAGCTTCCACTTCTGTGAAAAAAGAAGGAAGGAACATAGTATTGACCTCACAGGACTGCTGTGAGGATTCAAAGAGTGCCTGGCACATAGTAGGTGCTCAAACTACTTCCCATTTCCCCCTTTACTTCCCCCTCCTTGGAAAAGGAATCATATCTTACATGTCTTTGTATTTCCAACAGAGTCTACGAGAGAGTAGGTGCTCAAACTGCTATTAATTTGAAGACTATGTATACGGTCTAGGACTAAAAAAAAATGGAAAGAAGTGCTACTGAGAAAGGGAAAGACAATAACAAAAGTGACAGTGACTTTTTAGATATGGGCATATGGGATAGAAAGCGGGTTTCTCCTCCCACATCACAGTTCTCATCCAGTGGCTGATGGCCCCACTGCCAAATCCAGTGGACTTTTTAAGTCCTTGTCTTACTTTCTGCAGCATGACACTGTTGACTACTCTCTTCTCCTCAAAAGGACTTCTTTTCTCTTGGTCTCTGGCATCAAATCTACAAACTTTCTGGAAGACCCTCCCTCATGGGCTCCTATTCTTCTTTCTGTCCCTTAAATGTCATGGTTCTTCGGGACTCCAACAGTGGCCACCTTCTCATCAAAATATTTTCCCCAAGATAACTGTCATAATATTACATTGATCATTTGGATACAAACTAGGTAACACTAGTGCAGATTTCTCTACTATTTTTCTGACTCATATACTATATGTCTGTACCGTAAGTTTCCCAATATAACTCATCTCTCCTTTCATCCTAACAAATCTGTTCCCCTTTCAGTTTTCTCCATCTTGGTGAATTTAACCAGCTGTCTAATCTAAAACCTCTCATCCTCCAGTCTTCTTTTCCCCTCACAATTCTCTCCAAGTTTCCCAGAAAGTCCTGTTGACCCAGTAGCTTCACACCATATTTACTACCAATATCCTAGTCCAAATCAAGCTCCTGCCATCTCTTCAAGTTGTTTTAAATTATAGAAAGTTACTTCTCACAGTTCCAAAATCTTGACAATTCTGGGATCCAGCCATCAGCAGAGTGGGAGTCTAGTGAAAAGCAGTGCTCTGGCTTATAGATGGTACCTGTTCCTCCCCTTGCATCACTCCAGTCTGCTGTCTACACTACAGATATAGTGGTGCCTCCAAGTTGCTGAGATTTATATCATTCTTTGAAAAGACCATGTCTGTGCATGTGTAATTGTATACACTGAGAGGAGGGTCAGAATGGCAGCCTCAGAAGTACTAATGGTGGTTCTCTCTTGGAGACCGGCTTGACAGTGAAGAACAAAATAGACTTTTCCTACTTAAATGATGTTTGAAGTGTTCACAAGTATTATTTTGAATTAAAAACGTGGCTCTGATTATGTTACTTTTTACTGTTGAATATTCTTTCATAGTTTGACTATCTTTCTTGACTTCTAAGACATTTTACGTCTGAACCCCATTTCCTGCTTCCCTGTTAAATGTTCAGCTCACCGTGTGTCCCTGGTTCTTCTATAGCCTTCCTGCTCTGTTATCATGAGAGCGACTGACAAGAGACCAGGGTTTGGGGACTAATATACATTTATGGGGCAGAAAGAAGAAAACATTATGATAAGGATTATCTTTTTGTTAAAGCAGGGAGGGCTGGTTAAAGATAAAGAAAGAAAATCATTACATAAAGAGCCAAGAGAATAGAATTTTGAGAAGATAGGAAATCTTGGAGCCGTCAACAGTGTTTGATACTAAAATACTTCATAATCATTTTAGTGACAAATTTACCATCCCAACAAACACATTTTAACATCTACCTAATAAATTAATAGCATCATCATTTCTTCTTTACTTCAAATTTCAAAATGCAGGGGGCTTTCAATTTAACAAATAAAACTTGACTTTTTTCAGGAATGACAAACCAAGAAAACACTGACACATTAAAGTCAAACAACATTTTAAAAGTAGTTTTCTTTTTACTACCCTTAAAGAAAATCAGTAATTGCACCAAAAGGGACAACAAATAAAAGCAATGCACTACATGTACTCTGAACTAGTCTACATGTTCAGCAAAAAACACAGACCTTTCTTCAGTAGTGACAAACCAGTTCATGATGATATGCTAAAACATTAATACCAACATTGTTCATTATATTTTTACGACCTTTAAGGAAATTTAGAAAATGCTAACCAAATATTACCAATCAACTTACTACTTGACATATTCTTAGGGGCAAGAGCCCCATCCCACTGAAAGTATCTGGCAAGAGACACTTCTAGATAAATACTTGTTGAATAAATGGCCTATTTTAATGAGTAGGGTTATATAATTTGCAACATTATGCTTATAATGATGATGCTGGATTATGTCAAAACTATTTTCAGCAGTTTCAATAATTCTAAAAATCTTGCTTGGAGACTATTCATTGGATTCGGGGTAATAAACCAACTGTATTGATCAGTTAGAAACGGAAATATCAGTGGTACTAAGAAAAGTTTCAACAAAGTGTATAGAATTTAAAACAAGAAGAAAAGGAATTCCAGGAATTGAGTAGTGTAATATAGACAGGCTGTCACAATAAAAAGAAGAACACAGACTACTATCACAACTCTGAGACTTACTAGCTGAATGAATACTATTAGAATAAAGGTAATATGAAAACTAAAGTAAACGAGAGCAGGCATAAAAGTAACAGTACTTCAGTAAGCATGTCTACTCCACTAAAAACACACCGATACTAGGCCTATATATTTAATCTGGAAGAGAAAAACATCTATGAAGTCAAGACACAGAAAAACATTTGGACAAGTACACTTTCTAGAGGCTAGATGCCAACTCAATAAGTGTGAAAAGCCACAGGAAACTATCTTGACCAACGGTTTTGACAGTAACTTAGATACTATCAAATATAAAACTGTAGATAACTATGAAGGAGAGCAAACATATCAGGTGAGGGAATAAGTAGCTGAAATGAAAATAGGAACCCCTTTTTATTATGTATAAGAAAACTGCAACCCAGTGGCTTGGATTCCAAAACAAAGGAACATGAGCCATTTAATGTAGATATGGATGTAAAGTTTGTATGTAAAGTTCAAATTATGAACTGTACAAAAACCAAAGGATGTGTATGCTTTAATAAAATATATGCAAAGATGAACTGGGGCTTTATGATTCAGTAAAATGAATGGTGCTAAAAAACAAGAAGGTGGGGTTTCACCATGCTAACAGCAAGGTAATGCCCAGAACAAGAGATGTAGTAGGCCTGTCCTGCTCTGATTAGACCACATCTGCATTCATGTCTTATAAGAAAATAGAGACAAGTTTGAACAAGTCCTTAAAAACATTCAAACTTATGACAAATGAGGAACCAAAGATGTTTAAGGTAAGGATAATAAAATTTGGGAGGCAGGGAACGAGTAAGATAAATTGAGATATTGAGTATTTGCAAATATTTGTAGAGAACAGACTAGAAAGAAAGAAAAACAGACAAGATTCTATCTAGGAAATAGCTTTCTAATCACCAAGTTTCTTCTCAAGTTACGGAAGTCTACACTAGACACCAAGCCGCAAACAGAAGTAAAGTTCCTTCTCCTTTGTATCTCAGAGTCTGGAGCATAATATGCTTGAAAGATGTTTATTATTCTTGAAACCAGATTGGGGCACCTTATAGAACAATGCTAACTTGTTGCTAAAAGTACTAACGATGCCAGAAACCCAGATTGGAATCTCTGAAGGCTAGGCAGAGCAATGCCTTCCTCACCCAGAAGCCAAGAACAAAGGCAGACTTCAGAAATGCTTGGATGCTTCAGAATGACATAATCGGCTTCAGAGTAAGGCACTCCCAGGATTCTTGATTCCTTGTTCTGGTAGCCATGATAGCCCAGAAGTCTATACTAATATTCTAGCCATAAAGGTCTAATTAGTTATTTCCCAACTCAGAGTAGATGCTCCAAAGAGAAGATCTAAGTGTATAAAGAAAGAGAAACAGCAGACTGCAGAACAAGTATACCTCTCACCTTTTAATAAGGGCAAGGACTAACTCCTGCATTAAAAACATTAGGTTTTATCGTGTGCTACTTACTGCCTATGATTTTCCCCTTCATATAAAAAGTTATAAACAAACACTGTCCCCACAAAACAAGCAGGCAAAGGGTCCCTATTCTTGCCTAAGAAACAGCAGGATACACAAGTTAGCTAAGGGCATCCCACTTTGCAAGCAACCTAGAAAGGAAAGCAGCTCCCAAGGACAGTGAGCAATAATAACCAGAATTAGGCCACACATTCTGAGGAGAAATGCAAAAAGGGAAAGCATGCTTCAAAGCAAATTCATAAACCTGTGCATTCCCAAGCGTGTTATGCGGATTATTAATAGCCAAGGTCACCTCACTTTACAATAAGATGAAACATCTTACTTGTTGCACCAAGGCGACGAGTGTCTCTGGCAATATAATTTGCAAAGATAATAGACCTCATGCTGGTCTTACCAGATCCACTTTTACCCATCAACAGCACCTAAGGGCAAAGGAAAAAAGTTAGCAATCTAGAGCAAATCTAGCGTAAAGGGATCCATTTCTCCTCTGTAGTTGGCATTTTACAGAAGTGTACAAATGACCAGTATGGATACCTGCAATTAAGCTCTTCCCCAAATAACATTTCAAATGCTGAGCACTTACCTGCTATGAATTACACATCATTTAGCAATACAACTGCAGTGAGTTTGTTATTATACATAATATCTTTTAAGGATTTTTATTATTTTAATTATGTGTATATGTGGGGAGGTATATGCACATGAATGCAAGTGTCTACAGAAGTCAGAGATGTGAGGTCCCCTAGGAGTTATAATGACAAGCAGTTGTAAGCCACCTGACGTAGGGGCTGGGAATCGAACTCAGGTCCTCAAGAAGAGCAGTATATGCTCTTAACCACTGAGCCATCTCTGCAGCCCCTCATTATTATACATAATATTTATTTAAAACTATGTTAGAAAAATTCCGGCCGGGCAGTGGTGGCACCCTCGGGAGGCAGAGGCAGGCGGATTTCTGTGAGTTCGAGCCCAGCCTGGTCTACAAAGTGAGTTCTAGGAAAGGCGCAAAACTACACAGAGAAACCCTGTCTTGAAAAACAAAACAAAACAAAACAAAAAGTTTGTATTGGTTGGAGATTTAGCTCAGTGGTAGAGCGCTAGGGTTCGGTCCTCAGCTCCAGAAAAAAAAGAAAAATACAAAAAAAGAAACAATAAGTATTTTTTAAAAAAATGGGGTTGGGGATTTAGCTCAGTGGTAGAGCGTTTGCCTAGCAATCGCAAGGCCCTAGGTTTGGTCCTCAGCTCCAGAAAAAGGAAAAAAAAAAAAAGAAAAATTCCATCTTGCCGGAGAGATGGTGCAGCAGTTAAGAGCACTGGCTGCTCTTTCAGAGGATCCGGGTTCAATACCCATCACCCACATGGCAGCTCACAACTGTCTGTAACTCCAGTTTCAGGGGAATCTGACATCTTCACACAGACAGGTGAGACACCAATGCACATAAAAAAATTTTGAGGGCTGGAGAGATGGCTCAGAGGTTACGAGCACTGACTGCTCTTGTAGAGCACCTGAGTTCAATTCCCAGCACCCACATGGTGGCTCACAACCATCTATAATGAGATCTGATTCCCTCTTCTGGTGTACAGGCAAACTTGCAGAAAGAACACTGTTTATATAATAAACAAAATAAATCTAAAAAAAAAAAATTTTGAGGGGCTGGAGAGATGGCTCAGTGGTTCAGATCACTGACTATTCTTCCAGAGGACCCAGGTTCAATTCCCAGCACCCACATGGCAGCTCACACCTGTCTGTAACTCTAGTTCCAGGGCTTCTGACACCTTTACACAGACATACACACAGGCAAAACACCAATGCACATAAAATAAAAATAAATCAAAAAAATTTTAAAAAAATAAATAAATAAAATAAATTTTAAAAAAGAAAAATACTATCTCAATAGGAAACTAACCCTATTCTCCTATAACGCAAGGTTAGATATACATTAACCTAATTAGCAGATTTCAGAATAACTGAAAAG
Organism: Peromyscus californicus insignis; assembly: GCF_007827085.1. NCBI lineage: Eukaryota > Metazoa > Chordata > Mammalia > Rodentia > Cricetidae > Peromyscus > Peromyscus californicus. The sequence goes on from NW_026294391.1 coordinate 15,580,262, forward strand.
CTCCTCCTACTTCTCTGTTCAAGGTCAGTTTTTTTTCACTCCAGCCCATGATGTCTTCCCTTTCACATACTTCTATAACTTTCTTTCATCAGTTTCTGTCTCTTCGTTTAACTTTGCTATGCCCTACAAAACTGGGCAGTTAAACTACACATAAGACCATTTTTGGTTAGCTTATCTACTTCTGTCTTTACCTCCTGCTTCTCCTAGCCTGGCACTTTTGGCATCCAGTCACATTGAACTGAATGGCATATAGTCTGTTTCCAGCCCTCTAGGGAGTCCTGACGCTATGTACTCATTCTGTATTCTCTACCATCCTTTATTCTTCTTTCAGTGAAATCCCACTTACCCTTCAACACTTGGTTCAACAATCATTCCAGGAATTTTCTCTGGACCTAGGGATGTAGCTCAGTACTAGGGTATTTACCTAATACAAGTGAAACTCTGGGTTCAATCCCCAGTATCCTCCCCATAGTTCCTCTAACCCAAAAGCCTTAGGCCTGTGGTTCTCAACCTGTGGGTCAACACCCCCATGGGGTGGTTGAATGACCCTTTCACAGAGGTTGCCTAAGACCATTGGAAAATACAGATATTTACATTATGATTCATAACAGTAGCAAAATCAGAGTTATGAAGAAGCAAGGAAAATAACTTTATGGTTGGGGTCACCACAACATGAGGAACTGTATCAAAGGGTCGCAGCATCAGGAAGGGTGAGAACCGCTGACTTAGGTATCTTGCCTGCCCTCTAGTGGTACTACTATATCACTGCAGACCGTAAAGCTCTGCAGTCTCTTGTTTCGGGAACTCTCTCACAAGACTCTAAGCCCTTGAAGGGCAGAGGGAGTATCTTTGTACCCTTTGTGTCCTTTGTATCTCCAGTGCTTGCCTAATATATACCAAAAGCTTGAAGTATGCTCATCAAAAGAATGAACAAGACATTAAAACAAAAATGCAATGACAACTGTCCGAAAGCAAGACCTTACAGACATCTTTCTGTGTTAGGATTTAACACAAGAAAGACACCTGTGAACAATGCCCTATATTCTCACACTGAATGACTTTGAAAGAGTCCTTTAAACACAAAGTTTGTGAAACACAATTCTGATAACCTTCTCCGTTTCAAATGAAAGAAATACCTATTCCCTATTCTACCTCCAGTCCCAATATATTTTGTTGAAATGTCTAATTATAAACAGAAGGAACATTAATGAAAACATACTGGACATGGATTTATTCAACCCAACAATTTATTCAGCTTTACCCTGTAACTGCATAGCTAGTCTAAAATTAATATGGAAGATTTTCCCTGTCCTTTGCAAAAAAAATTTAACTGAAAACAATAACTCTATCTTTCTGGGGATAGAAACTGATTCTTTAATACATGTAATTCTGGAATGATTAAATCAAATGAATTTCTCTTTTCACAGTTCTTTAAGTTTTTCATTGTATCGAAGGCACAGAATTAAATTTTAGATGAAGCTAGGCTAAATATATTAGACCTTTTCATGAAAGAGCAAGGATAGTCATGTTTGAGATTTACAGGGAGTTTACTCATGTAAAGTTCCTAATAGTCCTATGAGGGTTATTACCACTTTGCAAATGACACTGAATCCCAAAAAGGTCAAGAAATTTGCTTCAGAACTACAGTCTTAGGGATACTGTCTAAGTCCCAATAAAAGTACAAAGCAAAGAACATCCAATTCCTGCTAGCAAAACGCATGTAACATTTGATATGGGTTAAAGAATCCATGTGCACACAGAAGGTTGTGTAATATTTGAATATGGCTTGACTCCGTGAGATTTATTTTAGACAAAGTGAATCTGACGGTAAATAAAGGGATGAGAGTCAGAAAGACCATATAGGTTATTGCCATAGTCCAGAAAAAGACAGATTTCCTGAACTATAACTTCTTACCTTTTTCTTCATGTTTCTAATGTACCTAACACATCTTACCTTTTTCTTCATGGCTGCATTTGGCATTGCCCACCTGTAGATATAAACCAAAAGACAGTGTTTCCATGATCTAATTGCCTTAGAAATTTAAAAAAAAACAAGTAAACGGAGAGAAGCAGAAGAATATTGTTTAAAACAGCTAAGTACGTAGGAGACCTCGTTTCAGAAGTCTTCATTTTCCTAAATTATAAAACTGCGTTTATGGTCCCCGTTTCCTTCATTAGCTCAAGAGATGCTTCCTAGGAAGACATATTTAGGAATACAAACCATTTAAATTCAAGATTTGGTATTCTGTCATAAAACCAACGCAATATTCTGGGCATTTTTATAAACCAAACAATATTTTCATATTTGGATACTATTTTTTTTTAATTCAGCTGCTTATTTTTCAAATCTGGAAGCATCTTTGGACCTTCAATCGTCCTTCCAAGCTGCATTTCATTCATTAAAGGCGCCAAGTACATATAACGCAGCTCTCAAACAGGCATATCAAACTCTACGTCATTGGTCAGTAAATGTCTGTCCTCGCCCTCTTTTTATCACTAACAAGGTGATATCACCAAATCACCTTCATAGAAAACGCAAAATAAGTCAGAACTGTCTCAATTAGAACACTACGCATAAACCAGGAATCTCAGCTCCAGGCAAAGGGCTGTTTCTGTTCTGTTCTCCGTTTTTGTTTTCTATCACCAAGGGCATGATACCAATCAACCATACTGGTAAAGTAAAGCAATTTATCGCTGGAGGTTAGGGGTTCTTGCATTTCACGATAATCTTTACAATTAGCACCCCCTCCCTCCTAGGTACAACATAATACCCTTCACCCACCCAAGCGATCCTTCCGGTTCCCCGAGTGGAGGCTCCACTCTTGGCCCCAGATTCTCTTTCTCCGTCTTTTTCTCGGAGTCAGATTCTTCCATCGCGCAACAAGTCCTTCACAGCGCCTTCTAAATCCGCAGTACTCTTTTCTTCGGGCTCACCTCCTCCACTGCCTATGCTCTCCACCCGCGGCCCGCGGGGCCTGCTCTATGCCTGCCTCCGCCTTTGTCCACTGGGGGGCCGCTTTTCCCACAGTTACCTTTACCGACCCGAACTTAGCCTCCAGGCTCGGCCGGGCAGGCCAGCCCGAGGGAACAAGCGATTCGGTGCGTGCAAAGGAAGAGATGGAGGGCAAGGTGGATGAGGAGTTGCTCCCGACTTTGGGCCTCACTCCCCAAGGTCTCAGGACCCGAAGGGAACTTGGTCCTCCTCTGCGCAGCCCGCCAAGGCTGAGATAACGGAATGAGCTGACCGGAGCTGCAGAGGCAAAGCGGTCACCGCCTAGCGGCTCCTCACGACCTCGCCGCCAGTCGGAATCCGCCTGAGGCCGCGTTTACTTCCGCGCCCGCCCTTCAGGAGCGCAGGCACCTCACCGCAGCCACGCTACTGCAGGCCAGGATCACGTGGGAACCTGCCGTAGTCCCAGGCTTGTCACGTGCCCGCTACCCTGGGGGGCTGCAGAGGCGGGGGGGGGGGGGAGCTGGAAGAAGACCATAGAGACTGCTCTAGGAAAGCCAGAGAGCCGCCCGCCGTCACGTGGCCCGGCCGCTCATTTCCGCGCCACAGGCCCCCAAGGTGGCCCGCAGGCGCTGGGAAACCCGCCGACGTGGCCCCGCCCACCGGCGGCTCAGACTTAAAGGAGAAGGATGCAATTTCAGTACCTGCAAGCGACCTGTTTTCACTGCTGCTGCTGCTTTAGGGATGCGTGCAGAAAAGGCTATCGTAGTAACTTTTCCGCCCGTTAGTCCTTATGGCAGTTCTAATAATTAAAAAAAGCAATACATCTAAAGCGCTTTAAACTGTTTTTCACATAGAAAACTCTCAATAAGTTGTTATTGCCAGGACCAGACACACACACACAGGGTTTAACACATTCACCACTTAACTTGAAAAAATTGCAGATGTATTTTAAAATTTTCTGATTAACATGTAGTGCTTGTGCATACAAAATTTAGTGTGGAAAACAAGTTCTCATAAGAGACGGTATTCTCATAAGAAGTTAGGAAAGTATAAAACTTATAACGGACCATGCTTACTATATTCGGGTATAGAGACTGCCAGAAACAAGACGCCACTTAAGAATCTAAAGAATTGCTTCGGGAGAGCAGGAGAGAAAGATGTGACATAAAGGGATTTACTTTTCATCTTAAACCCTTATGCATTACATGCAAATTATATATATAAAACGCATATACATTATGTGTATGCACACATTAGTTTGATAAGAAAAGGAGGCAGCCGGGCGGTGGTGGCGCACGCCTTTAATCCCAGCACTCGGGAGGCAGAGCCAGGCGGATCTCTGTGAGTTCAAGGCCAGCCTGGTCTACAGAGCGAGTTCCAGGACAGGCTCCAAAGCTACACAGAGAAACCTTGTCTCAAACCCCCTCCTTCCCCCCCCCCCCCCGGCCAGAAAAAAAGAAAAGAAAGAAAGACAACTGACAGAAAGAAAAAAAAAGAGAGAGAAAGAAAAGGAAGCAAAGAGAAAAAGCCAGCCAGCCATTACAATTGAATTGGAGGCTGACCTGGTCTACAGAATGAATTCCAAGACAGCTAGGGCTGTCTTGAAAATCCAAAAGGAAAAAAGAAAAGGAAGGAAGGAAGACAGTCAAGGAAGCAAAAGTATTGTCGGCTCCTACCAAGCCCAGCTGAGATCCCATATGACCCCCTTTCTCCACAACTTCCATGCCTCATGAAAATAAATACTCTACTGTGAGTGTTAGATCAAAAGATAAGCGGGGCGGCGGTGGCGCACGCCTTTAATCCCAGCACTCGGGAGGCAGAGCCAGGCGGATCTCTGTGAGTTCGAGGCCAGCCTGGGCTACCAAGTGAGTTCCAGGAAAGGCGCAAAGCTACACAGAGAAACCCTGTCTCGAAAAACCAAAAACCAAAAAAAAAAAAAAAAAAAAAAAAGATACTAGATAGGAAAACATATTCCATGCAAATAGCCAAAACTAAGCTGGGATGACCACACTAATGGTTGATAAAAATGACATTAAATCAAACGTAAAACTCCAACTTTGAATACAAGTTATGAAGGAGACATTTTACAATGATAAACAAGTGTATCTATCAAGAATATATAACAAATATAAATGTAGATGCACCAAACATCTCCTAAATATATGAGATAAGTATCTACAGAATTGAAGAAACAGACAAGTTCAAATAGCAATTATAGACTTAAATACTTTGTTTTAAAAGGAGATTAAACAATCATGGAGAAGATATATGAGAAAATGAACTTGAGAGAAACCGTAGACCACTTGGGCCTGACAAAAAATATGTAGAATATTCTAGCCAACAAAGTCAGAGATGTTCATAATTTTTTTTACCTAACTAGAACATGTGAGCAAAGGTAGACCATATGTTTAACTATGTTCCACAAAAGATTCTTTTTAAAAACTAGCATTAAAATCATAAAGAGCTTTTCTGACTACAATGTAATAATACTAGAAATCACTATCAGAGGAAAGCCTGGAACATATTTAAATTTATGGTAAGTAGCCAGCACACTCTTGAAAGGGCGCAGAGATGGTCTTGTTTTGCGCTCCTTTGCACTTCCCTGGTGGGGTCTTCTGTTGTTCAGCTTTCAGCTTTGCTGCGCTCCTAGTTAAGCGTTGCAGGTATTTTCTGAATGTCTATTGTATGCCTCACATTGTTCCAGACAGCAGGATTAATCCATCTAGTGGGTATGTTTTGCTTCAGTCTCTTACCTTAGTTTTTGCCTTTGTTAGCGTCCTTTAAAAAAAAATACCCGTGGCATGCCTTTTCCTTTTGTTTTCTTTGTGTTGGGTCAGTATGTGAATTCAAGTTTTCCCTTCAATAATCTTGATGCTTTATTTCAGTTTTACCTCTAGTGTTATCTGGATAGCTTTTTACATGTAAGCCTGTGTCTATTAAATTATCACTTATTAGAAAATAACTTTTAACTTCCACTTGAAATGTGGTGAAATATATTTCTTATTAGCTGTTCTTCTAGTTGTTCTATTATATTGTCCTTGGTTTTTCTAGTGTTCAGATTTACACGTTTAAATTAACTGGGCTGTTTTTGTTTTCAAGACAGGGTCACATTGTGTTGCCCAAGCTGGTTTTGAAGCCGTCTTCCTGCCTCAGTAGCTGGAACTAGAGGAATGTGTCACCATGCCCAGCTAAGCACACACTTTTAAATAAATAATGTATCATGTTGGTACTTGATTTAGTTTCTGTCCTACCCTTTTGCAGAGTATTGAGACCAGGTTCTATGTCCCACTCTAAGTTACTCCGTCTTGCTTAAAAGAGTGGTTTTCTAAGCAGCTGTTCCTATGTAAATCCACAATGGACACCATCTGTTAGGCACTACCCATTGAACTCAGACTAATAAATGTCTTATTCCTGGGACTAGAAAAGGAGGTACCCAATAAGTTTATTGGGAGTAAACTGAGACTGTAAGGGCACATGGACTTAATAAAATCCTATCAGAGAAACCATTCTGAGGAACATATCAAACATATCAGACCATACGGGTCCTCTCATGGACCACATAAAGTGATGGACACCTAACACTGTGATGGCGCGGTCACACACCAACCAATTATCTGATACCTGTGAGTGCATCTAGGATCAGCAAGCAGAGGACTCCACAACTATGTCTGGAGCTTCAACTAGGTTTGGAGTCCTGCTATTGACACCGTCTACTCCACTGTCTCTGCAGCTGTTCGCCTGCCCCTCAGAACCGGAACTCACTGTTTCCTGTTCTCAGAGCCGGGCTTGATCTTTTGCTTCACTGGTGGAGTCTGATTCCAGCAGCTCCAGCAGCAGGTCCCTGCTGGTACTGCTCTAGATTATTATTTTATTAAGGAAGCCACTCTCCTGGTCTACTTATGAAACCTCTTGAGCTCCACCTCAGCCTCTATTTCTTGTATTCATTCCGTAAACCATATACACATATAAACCATATACACATATAGATATATTTACTGTGTGCTGTGTGCTGTGAGAATTAATCTTACTAATTAAGTTTGGGAAAACAAAAAGGAACTTTCATTTGCCTGAGCCAGATTATCAGGATAGGTGGGATTATCTGACACACTGATGCCACTGAAACCTTATAATTTTATTGCTATTCAATAAATTATGACATTGTGGAGAGACACAAACACACTTGTCTATATTTCTAACATTGTTGTACTCATTACAAAGGGTATCGCACCGAAAATTAATTTTTAATTTTTTTCTTTTTGGGGGGGCGGGAAGTGGGGCCATGCCAAGGTGTGCCTGTGGAGGTCAGAGAACAACTTTTAGTGCTCTCACATGAACTGAACTCAGTTCTTCAGGCTTAGCCACAAGCACCTACCTACACCTGCTGAGCTGTCACACACCCCATCCTTTCCCTCCCACACCCTGCCGAAAATGATCTTTTGAAAGGTTAAACGGATCCTGCCACTTCTTGCCTTAACACTGTTTAGTGGCTTCTCATTTGTGACCTATCTTAAGTGAATTGTCAATTAGCTCTCCCATCTCTTCTCCCTAGGTCAGCAGGTTCCAGCCTCGGAAACTAAGAGTTTCTTATTCTTTGAACTCTCTTAAATGTTACCTCCGGGAAACAGGCTGGGAAAGGGAGCTACATCGGTGGATGCTCCTTTAAAGGACTGAATTTGTCAGTCACAGTTTAGAATAGCATTCCCTCTGCTTTTGCAATGGCCTCAACTTTCTCAGCTTACACTTAATGTCCTCCGAGATCCTCCCAATCCACATTCTAGTAGAGCAGGATAACCCTTTGTACCGCCAGTAGTTATTTCCTATCGTATGCTTTTTACTTCATAATATTTCTTTTTTCTTTTACTGTTAAGATTATATAGCCGGGCGGTGGTGGCGCTCGCCTTTAATCCCAGCACTCGGGAGGCAGAGCCAGGCGGATCTCTGTGAGTTCGAGGCCAGCCTGGACTACCAAGTGAGTTCCAGGAAAGGCGCAAAGCTACACAGAGAAACCCTGCCTCGAAAAACCAAAAAAAAAAAAAAAAAAAAAAAAAAAAGAAAAAGATTATACTCTAATCACATCATTGCTCCTTTCCTTTCCCTCCCTCCAAACCCTCTCATATAACCCTCCATGCTCTCTTTCAAACTCATGCCCTTCTTTTTTCATTACAGGCTCATCTTGGATAATCTCACTTACATGCCTATTTTCAGGGCTGACCATGTGGTATAGGATAACCAACCAGTGTACTCTTCCCTAGGGAAGACTGGTTCTCCTGCTCTGAGCATTCCTTTGTTGCCTATAGTTCTTTGACATATTAATAATCTTGTTTATTTGTTTATTTGCCCTCTGAGTACAGAATTTCTATTTAAATTCTGTGAAGACAAGCACTTAAAAATGTTCTGCTACACTAGGTTCACAGACCAGAATGTGGGTGTATACTTGCTACTCACTGAGTACTTGTTCCAAAGATAGGGACAAATACATTAAAACCAAAAGGAATTTCTGATTAGTAACAGAAAGAAGGAAAATATATGACAGCTAGTCAGTTCTTTAGCACCCCAAATACATCTGTGTGTTTTGAGAATGAGACTGCCTAAAGATTTGTAGGGAGTAAAGCCAATGAGAAGAGAAGACATGATTGTCACAAAACTTCTGGAGAGGGAAAGGCGAGGAAGCCAGAGCACAGCTAGGAGAATTCTTTATAGAGAGAAGACAAAACTTCTATGGAAATCCTTTAGCTAGGCTAATTAAAAACGAGCCCTCCCTCCAAAGCCCTCACATTGTAAAAGAAACAGGAGTTATTAGACCTGACAGTGAAGATTTCCCAAGGATTATAAGGGATTACTGTGAACAGTTTTAGGACAATAAACTGAATCACCTTGACCAAATGGGTAAATTCTTGGAAACACACAAACTACCAAAAATGGAAGCATGAGGAAATAGACCATATAAACTAATCTCTAAAAAGTAAGGAGAGTGAATACTCAAGTATGTCCTACAAAGGAAACATCCAGGACCTGGTAGTTTCATGGCTAAATTCTATCAAATACTTAAAGGAAAAATATTCCTCGTCTTTCCCAAGCTATTCCTGAAAGAATAATAAGGGAGGAATATTTCTAAACTCCCTCTGGGAATAATGGGAGAACTTGATAAATTTTCTATTTATTGAAATATACTTGCACGTTTTTTGTGTGTGTGATTTAGAGAACAAAAATACCTATTCACAGCCATGTGGTGGTGGCACATGCCTTTAATCCAGCACTTGGGAGACAAGCAAGTGGATCTCTGGGAGTTCGAGGCCAGCCTGGTCTACAGAGCGAGATCCAGGACAGGCACCAAAACTACATGAAGAAACCAAAGCCTATCTCGAAAACAACAACAAAACCAAAAAACAACAACAACAGCAACAACAACAAAAAAAAACAAAACCCCCCCAAAAAACTTAAGAGCCTCTAAAGAGCACCAGACTAAATTTGTGCTTTACACATAGTGCGAGGTTGAGAAAAGTTAAGTAGTTGTTTATATTCCAACCACTAGTTGTAGGAAGAACAAATTCCAAACAAGCTCTGTTAAACTTTCTTACTATGAACATCATTTTAATGTTACAAAGAAAAAAAGATTACCTAAAACAGAGTGGCTTTTGACCCCAAAGACCCAATGTACTCCCACTTCTGAATGTCTAAGAGCCCCGAGACATAAAATTGTAAAGACCTGAAAGGGTCCATAAGAAGAAACATTCTATCGATACATAGTATGAGATCTCATCTACGTGAAAGTGTTCTGAGGAAGTGATGCAAAGATGCTACACTGGGAAAAACAGAGGTGCAGCTGATACCCCATACTAGTAGAAAGAACCCAACCTGTATCCATGCTTTCCATGGGAGAAAACACCCACAAAGGATTCAGAACTTCATTGTCCTCGAATTCCTGACATAGATAATGTAAGTAATGTACTCACCTGAAAGAGGTGTTCTTGCTGATGAGATAGATGGGCCTGTTATCCCAGCTGCAGGATTGTAGCCTGAGTATTGTATGTGACGTTTTCCTCTGGGAAGCTACTGAAGTCTGGCATTTCTCCCTTGACTCAGTGCATTCCCAAGAGCAGGAAGAGTGCTGAAATCAGGCATAGCTCCTCTCAGTCTCTTTGGCCTTGTGCCCCTGGCTGTTACTGTGATGGCTAGAGCCCTGAGGTTGCCCAAGGCCCCCTCAGCATGTGCCTATGGGGAGGGCAGCAGTGGGAACCATAATATCCCCTATCACCCCACCGGTAAGGGGCACCTGAGCATAGTATAGTGGGGAGGAATGGTGGACATCTCACGGGCACCTGCATTTAGTCCTGGCCATGGCGTGGGTCTGCATGCAGCTGGCCATGCCCCTGGGGTTACAGGGCAAACCTGATCTCTTGGTTTAGGAAGGTGGTATTTGCAATACCTGCTGTGTTACACTCGCACATACCCTACAGTGCAAGGCTCTGAGTGGGCGTGGTTCACAGTCACTCTTATTGACAGATTAGGATTAGGCTGTTAATCCCTTACTCAGTGCAATAGGGTTCCCACAGAGGGGGAGAATGCAGGAATTTCTGACCCATTAAATAGCCAGTTCACACAATAGCTCATTGTTGAGATAACTTCGGGCTCCAGCACCCTGGTGGCTCACTGGGAGATGATGTAAGGTCCTTTCCCAAAGCAGGGTTACTGTGTGTTTTTCACATTATTTGTAGAAGTGGGCTACAATTATGTGAGGACTGTGACACTTTTTAGTAGCTCGAGTCGCCAGCATCCACACTGGGAGAGTTTCCTGGGAGTCCGCCTCTTCCCTGCAAAGGGAAGACTCACCTCCTGCAGCTGTGAAGCCTGAGTAGCATATACGAGGGAGTTTTGTTTCTCTCTCTATGATATCTTAGGTCTATGAATATTAGAAAGTTATTCCACCCCCTGTCGATTTTCCCCATAGTCATTCATCTCAAAATGCAGCTACAGAAGAAAGTCAGTGCTGAGTACTTTTTAATTCATCCATCTTGATTTTCAAAGTTAAAACAGTTATATATATTTTTTGTCTTTGTCTGACTCCTCCAGAATTTGTAAACGCTTACTGAATATAATTATGCTAATGGAAAGGTAACTATTGGCATAAGAAGAGGCAACAAGAATCTCTCCTCATTGCTATCTGGATATAATTGGACAGTTGTTATATTGTCAGGGTTTCATCTGCTGCATCATATTTGAGGATGGAACTCAATTTGATAAGACCAGAGTTTTAGAGACCTAAGATTGCCTTTCTGGGATCAATGCTTCTAAAACTCTTCTGAGAAAGTCAGAGTGGCGCTGAGCTCACAGCGTCCCCACACTTTCAAGTATGCAAATAAAGTCACTCCCAAGTGGACCCAACCAACCCAGTGTGTTTGGGGACCTTGGAAAGAGAATTTTTCTCAAATTTGTAAGTATTATAGGTGAAATCTGAAATCTGATAGTGAGTCATTGATTGTATTATCTAGCATCAAGAAATATTTAAAGTTCCATCTGAGAATCCACATAAAAACTGCTAGAAGAGAAAAAATAATTAGGCTAAATCTAACAGGATCGCTGCTGTTATTTTGTGAGCAAGAATGATGCTTCCTTGAGAAATTATTTGTGATTAAAAATGGAGGGAAGACTAAAGAGATATTCTGTATTTCAATGGGAAATTACTCATTATGTCATTTCAGTTGTCAAAAATTGAGCATTGTTTGTTGTCTTTGAATTACCTCAAAACTCTTGGATTATAGGTAACTGGAATGCACACGTGTCCTTTAGCCTCAGATATATTGAGATCTCCCATCCCCAGTTGAAAACTCACTGCTGTAGTTCATCTCAATGTTCCTTCAATAATACAAAGCCCAGGCTTGACTCTTCCTTTGAAACGGTTGTTAAGATGTGACGTTTTCTTAATGAATGAGGGAAAAAATGGTATGTGTGTGCAGGTGTGTGGCCAGAAGTCAACCTCAGGTGTCATCCCGCAGAAGCCTCCCACGTTGCTTTATGAGACTGAATTTCTCCTGGAAACTGAGGTTCACTGGCTAGAGCCTCTGGACTCTCCGCCGTTTCTACCTCCTCAGAGCTGAGAGGACAAGCATGCACTACTGACTGTGCCTAGGTTTTTTAGATGTGTGTGTGGCCTTGAACTCACGCCCTCATGCTTGCATGACAGACACTTGAGCTATCTCCCCAGCCCAAATTGTATTTATTTTTTAAACTTTTTTTCTTTTCTTTTTGAGGTAGGATGCTGTGTGTTTCAGGCTGGCCCTGAACGCACCGTATAGCTAAAGACAACACTGAACTAATTTTTCTAATTTTTCTGCCTCCAACTCCTGAGTGTCAGCCACAGAGGCATGCGCAACCACACTCATTTTACGAAGTGCTAGGGACTGAATCCAGGACTTTGTGCATGCTAGGCAACTACTTTACCCACTGAGGTATATCCTAAGCCATCCTTGTTCATTTTGCATTGTGTTAGATTCACATTTTACCTATTCTGAAGTTCACATTTTAATAGATTGAATAAATAAGTTTTAGAATTGTTGTAAAATAGTTCAGAATTTACTTTGCGATATTATACTCTTTTGGGCCATTTCCATTTTGCATGATTGCTATATGCCTATTTACTGTCCAGATGATAGAATTATAGAATTGAAACTTTTTTCCTCATTAAAGCATTCACATGACCTAAAGGAGCTACTGTGAGGCCTTCTAGCTGTTTTAGAAGGATAATTGGGCCAATCTTTCTCTCTTTTGTCCATAACAGGCTCAACAAGGAGCCTAGATATTTTCATTCCTAGGGCAAAGAGAGAAGCCAGCTACTGGGCAAGAATACGTAATTATGTGTGTGGTAATAAATTCTGAGGAAGAATAAATACATATCATGTAACAGGCCACTTCAGATAACTTCTCCCATGTTCTGTAATCTCCAGAATTTTATTTCCATTTCACAGGTGACGAGAAAGAGGTTTTCAAATAATTTGCTTCTGGAAGTGAATTAGCCATCGGCAATTGACCAAATCCAAGGCTCTGTGCGCTTCTCTCCACCCCACACTTACCTCTAGTCCCTATCAGACTACTCTTAGGGGAGCAAACCCTGTCCCCTTTCTCTGTTTTATCTTTCCTAAAAAATTGGATCTTTTTGTCTAAACTAAATCCCAGCAGGATGGCCGAATAGAAACAGAATGGAAATACCTACTAGTTCCATTACTCAGTTCAGCTCTTGGGAGTCCCTCACCTTAAACCGGGAATGGCTAGCTGCTTGCTGCTTTACTAAAAACAGGAAGGTTTAGCAAATGTTCCCAAATACAAGAGCTTGAAACTTATGTGATGGCAGGGATAATGCCTATAATGTCCAAAGGCAGTTTGCTTGGGGATATAAAGGACTTGTGAGATCTAGAAAAATTAACGGTGGAGATTTGGTAGATTTAACAGAAACCCTTATACTGAAGATAGACAATGAAGATAATATAATAAAAGCTCTTCAGGTTAAAAAAAAAAAAAGCAGGGGCTGGGGGGATGGCTCAGAGGTTAAGAACATTTTCTGCACTTCCAGAGGACCTAAGTTCGATTCCCAGCACCCATATGGCAGCACACAACTGCCTATAATTCCAGTTCCAAGAGATCCTAGGCCTCTGGTCTCCCAGGGTACTGCATTCATGTGCACACACACCCACACATAATTAAAAATAATGCAAGTAAATTTTTTAAAGAATAAAACGAGAAGTATAAATGCGCTACTTAACTGATTCTTATTAAAGGCAATTCTCGGGGCCAGGGAGATGGCTACCACTGCAAGGCCCAGAGTTTGAATCCCCCAAATCTTACATAAATACCGGATAGGTGTAGCGACCTGCCTATAATTCCAGCCTCAGAAGCTGAAGGAAGGGGATTCCCAGAGTAAGCCAGCAGGCAAGGCTAGTCAAATTTGTGATCTCTGGATTTGGGTGAGACTGTAGCTCAGTGCATAAGATGAATGAGTGAGGATGATTCCCAATATCAACCTTGGACATCCATATGTGTGTGCTGGCGTGCGCGTGCACGAGCACACACACACACACACACACACACACACACACACATACACACACACACACACACACACACACACACACACGGGGAGGGGGGAAAGTTCTTAAAATGAGACAAAGGAAAACTACAGATAACACTTGTTTAGAAGAACATAATCCCATGCCAAGTGTGTATCTGTTTTCCAGTTCTGTTTAACTTCAAAGGGCTCAAATAAATAACAAACTCAGGGACACCTGGACCATCTGAGGTGAGTGAACAGGTACTGTGACTAGTTACTGCTTTGTTCATGGAACCAGGGCAGAAAGAAGGACCAGAGCAGCTGCAGAGATGAAAACCCCACAAGTGTCAGGATGCACACACACACAATGGTTGAGTTCTGAACATGGCCATTTCCCTCGTTAGGAAATGTCCAAAGAGGTCATTTGCGGAAAGTACATTAGGAATCACGCTTTGAAGGAAACGAGTCTTCTGAGGTTCAGCGCAGCATCTTTGACCTGGAAGTGTTAATTTTGTGAAAACCAAGAAACCAATATCAGCTCCTTTAGCTAGAAAACTTTTTTACTTCCAGAATCTTGTGTCAACATTTTCAAAGTAACTATGATACAGAAGTAGCATTTACAATGACTTTCAGGAATCCTTTTGTTTGGTTACACAGCCTTTGCAATTAAACTGAAACAAACAGGTTTGTGTCTACCATAGGAAGTCTCCCTTACTCTAATCATGTCAAATTAGCTGCTTTTGTACTGAACGGATATTTTATACTCTCATCTAATACTTGGCAACTAAATACGTAGTTAAAAGCTATTTTCTAGATGTTGGCATATATTTAAAAACGCGTTAACACAAAAGGCAAAAAACTACTCCAATTTCATGAGCTTAGTACCTACAAAAACGAATTTTGAAATTAGAAAGCCAAAGGCTGAAATATTCGCTATGTTGGTATTCTGTTTGTGCTTTTTAGCAATGTACAAATTATGTCCTTAGTTCTGTAGAGCCTTAAACACCAAAGTACAACTGACAAGCTGTTTGGTTACCTTTAATACAGTGGCTCCGGACCCTAGGATAGCTGAGTTCCTGAATTCGCCAAGCACCTGGTTAACGCTATTCACACTGTTGCCCCGATGATGTTTCTTCTCCAGTTTATGTGCTCAGCAAACTCCCATTTATTCTTCAAAGCTAACTCAAAAGGCACTTCATTTTTAATGCTTTTCTGTTTCCAGGAAGGATGTCTCCCTGTTTCCATGGCAACTTCGCACCTCCGTTTAATTACACATAAATTATCTAGGCCTCACAAATAAGTGTTTGCTTTTTATCTTTAACACTTAAGACGGACCTTACATTTCCACAAATGAAGTTTGGTGAAAAACACAAATGAGCACCAATACATTGTCATCAAAAAGCTTAGGGTTAATACAGAAGCAATGTAAGGACTTTCAGTATTGAAACAAACAACAGCTGCCTGCGTTTGTCACTGCGGGAGCTGAATAGCAAGAGAACAAAGCTGTTAAGTCTAGGACTAGAAAGAGAAAAGTGAGGCTCTGAGGGATAAAACAGGTCACTCCAAAAGATGCAGTCGATGAATGGTAGAAGGGGATATTTAACTCTCCACACTTCAAACACAAAGGCTAGTTCTCTTTATGCACATGTACCGTCACATGGCACCCAAGGTTCCCATAGCCTGGGTTTATTTTGTATTTGTCCTTTATATTTCACAGTTTACTCCAATAAGCATAACATGCTTTTCTATCCCTAGCTTGCCTGCCATGGTTCCTAAGACTTTCTGTCTCTGCTCAAAGCATAGAGCAATTGCAGCTGTTGTGGAACTTTCCATCATTCTACATCTGGATTTAATCTAGGCCTTGTCTGTAGTCACCTCTGACTACTTAACAGTGGCTAGAGACAGACTTGGCACTAATCAAACAAGGCAGGGTTATGGATGAGTAAAGGTTAGTCCGGTACAGTAAGCAGGGCAGTGTTCCAGAAAGTGAGCAACTGTACTTCAAAAACGAAAGAGAAGGCTGGGGAGATGGCTCAGCAGTTAAAGTGCTTGCCATGCAAGCGAGAGGACCTGTGTTCAGATCCCCAGAGCCAAACTGGGTGGGCATGAGGATCTGCCTACAATCTCAGCCTCAGAAGCAGAGATCGGGGATCCTAGCAAGCTGGCTAGTAAGAAGACTAACAGCATCTATAAGCTCTAGGTTTGACTGAAAGACCCTGCCTCAAAGAATCAGGTAGAAGAGAATGGAGGAAAATTCTTTTTTTTTTTTTTTTTTTGGTTTTTCGAGACAGGGTTTCTCTGTGTAGCTTTGCGCCTCTCCTGGAACTCACTTGGTAGCCCAGGCTGGCCTCGAACTCACAGAGATCCGCCTGGCTCTGCCTCCCGAGTGCTGGGATTAAAGGCGTGCGCCACCACCGCCCGGCTGAGAATGGAGGAAAATTCTTGATGTTAACCTTGGGTCTCCACACACACGTGCCCACACACATATAAGCATGCATGCGCACACTTGCACATACCACACACGCGCGCGCGCGCGCGCACACACACACACACACACACACACACACACACACAAGAAAAGAAGAAAACATTAAAAATGAAAGAGAAGGTCTATCAGCTCTGGTTGGCGCATGCACTGCTTGATGCTCTCCTTTCGAGCATAGGCCAGGACACGGGTGTCCTCCTGAAAGAAGCGGTGTCCCTCATCAGTGAGCTTCCAGAGAAAAGAGCGAGGTTTCCCATCCACGTCATCCTCAAGGGGGACTGGCACCTTTTCAAAGCAGGTCAGGGAGCAGAGATTGTGGCGAATGGTGTTTTTCCAGCCCTCTGGTGCTGTCCGGAAGTAGGGGAAATGTTGTCGAGTAAAATTGTAGATCTGTTGCACATTGAGGCCGCAGGAAGGGCTGCTTTTTAATGCTAGAGCAACTAGGTGGCTGTAGTTGAGAGGAGGGCGTGGCCAGGACTGCCTCTCAGGGTACAGCGTGTGGGGCTTCCTGTTGTATTTGTTAGAGGATGTGCATTCCTGTTCCTCAGTCTCCTCCTCTATGAAATCAGGGTCGTTGGAGAACGCGGACAGCTTTGGTTGCTGACAATGCTCAGTGTGGAGAAAAGACAAGGGCTGCATCACTCTCTGAGTCCCTAAGCAGCCGGACTCATCAGTCTTTGGGCCTGGTGCACTTGGCAGGACTTTATGACTGGGATTTGGAGCCTCTTTGCTGTTGGCGGGGCACACAATGTTGGGATTCACCCACATCCACAAGCTGGGTTCAGTGGGAGGACCATCATCATCAAGATTGGGCTTCCTCTCCTGAGGCTGTGGTGGTGGTTTTAGCAGCTGAATTTTGTATTTGGCAAGACTCTGCTCAGCCAAAGAGCACTGATCTGTGGTACAAGGCAGGAAAAATTCATTTCCCATGTCCCACTCCAGCAACCCGGGGACTTGGCCATGGAGGCTGTACCAGAAGTCCCGATCTTTTAGCTTAACATCCATCTTTACTAGATGGATGTAAAGAGAGCTAGATGAAGAAAAGCTTTCAAACTGTAAAAAGTCTCTCTGGCACTTTGTAAAGCTTTTTTTGGTAGGGCACTATTTAATGCAAGAAGTCTCAGCTAGAGTGCACTCTATCAGTAGGGGCCTGCTGGAAGTGCTCGCACGAGGACACCGATACTTCACTGATCAGAAGTCTGGCTCAGAGAAGCCTCAGCTTTCTGGAACACAGCTGAAAACAGTAACTGAGAAGAAGAGCATTTGAGCAGGAAAAACTGCTTGCCAAATTTTCCAAGTGTTTTCTCGCTGTTGATCACAAAAGGTGTTTTGATAGCTCTGTAAGATAACATGGTGCATATCATTAACTTTATGTCACAGATATGGGAACTGACATTTACAGAATATTTGGAACTGTATACCTAAATAAATATAGGACAGCTGGATCTATAGCCCTTTCCTAGTCTTTCACAATACCCATGGCCTGCTGATCTCATTCAATGTACTATATAAAGTAGGCACAAAACTGAGTTGTAGAATATAATTGTACCTATGAGAAGACTGCCCGTTAGACTCACACTCATGCTATTGTCAGTCCTCTTCTGAGAATCAGCTGGCTTCTACTTCTCCAGCTTGTCTTCCTAGGCTATGGCTTCCAAGCTATACTTTAAATATTGCACCATCAAAGGTTTGCTACATCATGTGAAAACTTACCTTTCATGTAGGTTCATGCTAAGGAAATTTTCAAGAAGAAAAAAACAGGAAGATGCCATTTAGCTGGTCTCAAAAAAAATCTATAAAGCATATGATTGCACTAAAACCGTTATACAGGATTATATCACAAAGGTTCCAACAAATGACCATGGCAACTACTAAAGGGCACTAATTCCCTATGCTTTCTTATTTTCTGCTACTAATTTGCTCAAAAATATTGTTCATACAAGCATCTAGAATGACTTTTCTTTTTTTGCTTGTTTTTTTGAGACAGGGTTTCTCTGTGGAGTGAAAACTTGTAAGAGTAAATCACATGCTTTGAATGCCAGCTTCACCATTATCTAGCTGTGCGATTTACTCACTATACTAATCTCCATTGTTTTTGAATCACAACACAGAATCCTACAACATAGTTATCATTTTAGCATCATTGCCTCATAATTCATGTATCAGAAGTACTAACATGCTAGGATTTTCACCATATCTTTCCCCTATGTCCCTTTGATCAAGAACTTCTGCATAGAATGATGCCCTATGCCCAAGTACCTTGGTTTACCTAATACCTACTCATCTTTTAAATTTGTGTGTGTGTGTGTGTGTGTGTGTGTGTGTGAGAGAGAGAGAGAGAGAGAGAGAGAGAGAGAGAGAGAGGGAGAGGGGAGGAGGACATTCACGCCACTGTGCCTGGAGAGGTCAGAGGAAAACTGTGGAGTTGATTCTCTCCTTCCACCTTTATATTCATTCCGGGGATAGATCTCAAGTCATGGAGTTTGCACAGAAAGCACCTTTATCCACTGAATTGTTTTGCTGGACCTCTACTCATCTTTTAAGATTGAAGAAATGTTGTTTTCACCTCCATATAAATGGATCCCTTTCACAGTGAGGCACTGGCCTGGAGAAAGCATGGGACAGAAACTGAAATATTTAGATTGTGCCAATTCCAGACATCATGGCAACATTTGAGTTTTCAGGGGTCCATTATTCTTTAAAGGCAGGCTCTACTGTTACAGAATGTCTCTTTCATCTTTAAGAACAGAGCCCAATTCTTAGAGTGTTTAATAAAACCAGTGCACTACTGTGTATTCTTGTGCATGCATGCACAGGTGTGTGTGTGTGTGTGTGTGTGTGTGTGTGTGTGTGTGTGTGTGTGTGTGTGAGAGAGAGAGAGAGAGAGAGAGAGAGGGAGAGAGAGAGAGAGAGAGCCAGCGAGACAAGAGCGCGCATGTACACATGCTAGAGCATGGGAATGGAGGTCCGAGGACAATTTGTAGGAGTTGGTTCTCTCCTTCACTCGAACTCAGGTCACCAGGCTTGGCAGCAAGTGGGACATCTCATTAGCCTGTCTCTGCCACCATACCCAGCCCCTTTAATATTCTAAAGCATCCCTCTGCCCTGATATTGCCTCTCACCAAAGGACCGGTAAAGGAGATAGCTGATGTTTTAGGTCATGAAAAAAAAATCCAAATAAATTCTTTTGCTGTTATGAGTCTCCTGAATTGTTTCAATAATGTCAGAGGTAGTATTAAAAGAATGGAAAACCACCTTCAAGGGGCTTCCAAAACTAAATTTTATCTTTTGACTACACATATTGTCATTAATTGAAAATATTTTAGTTAGTAAAAGACTGAGTTTATGATGATATACTCAAAACTTGTGAAAAGAACAAATACTTCGGGGCATTTAAGATTTGTTACTTTTATATAGCAAAATGCATGAATATTTATTTTAAGCATATGCAAATATAGATATATCCTTGCTTCTATCAGTGGCCAAGCAGGAAAGAACATAGGAAAAGCAATGAGTTAATCATAAGTTCTTTCAGAAAAAACAAGCACACATCAATGGCTGCTATGTATGAATATACCGATTGGGTAAAGTTCAAGTTCAAGGGGGCCCAAGAACAGAACATGGAAGTCTGTTCAGTCTTTGTTTTCAAAACCAGGTGCCCAAGTTCTGGGGCTGTGTCATTCGGCAGGAGGTGCCTCTCTCTGATTCGCACAGAAATCAAATACTTGCAGAGAGGGACTCTTGTTTCTAATTCACACATAACTAAGAACTTGTAAGAATGATAAACACTGATGGCTACACATAATAATCACGTAGAAAAAATCCAATAGATGAAAACATATTTTAAAGAAGAGAATAATCAAAAAAGATTCAATCCCTTATCTACAAATTTATGCAAATTATAATAAAATGCAAATAATATATTAATCTGAATAATGCTAAAAGACTGAATACATAGTAAGAGGTCAGGGTAATGGGGATGACAAAACATGCATAAATTAAAGAATGCTTCAGCTTTTGATAAAAACGAGTTACAAAGAGGCAGTTCTAAGAGATAACAAATGAAATGCTGTTATGAAAAGGTTCCCAACCCACCACACACAGTTCAATATCTATGAGCCTGGAAAATCAGTTTTATTCTTTTACCTTGGCAAGTCTGAGATGTGTTTTCTAGGTAGTTGGGTAAAGTTAATGAAATTCAGGTGTAGTAAAATCCTGAAAAGACATAAAAATAAAACAAGTATAACATTAAACGAAGGACGAAAAGTACAAGGGCAGAAATAAAGAACAGTAAGTTAACCCCTCTGTCTTTGTACCTTGTAATAGGCTTAAAGGGAAATACATGATGTATTTTTAATTGTTGTATTTGTGTAGACTTAATATGCTACTCAAGCGGTTTAACTTGTTTCCAAAAAAGCCACACTGAATTTGTAATTACACTTTATAGATTTTAGGATATTCAGTTCATCAAATTGATAACCAATGTTTAGGTGGCCAAGAAAAAGTGGTTTAAAATTGGTTTAAACATCTGGTTTATGAGCTACTTGAATTTAATAAAGTTGAGCAGTAAGCAAAACACAAAGAGTAACAAGTTGCCCTCAGTGTACAAAAGCCACTGGACACTAAAGAGCACGTACAAGAATTTATTCTTTTCATTAGTTTCTCTTTCTAGCAATCAGATCAAAGTTCATACCCATGTACCAAAATTGACAGTGTTAGGGGCTGCTGTGAGATGGCTCATTTGGTAAAGACACTAGCCATCATGTTCAATGACATCAGTCTGACCCCTGAGATTCACATCATGGAAGGAGAGAATTGACTCTACAAAGCTGTCCTATGACCTCCACATATACGTGTGCTCTGAACATCCCCCTCCCACACAAATAAATAAATAAATAAATGCAAGAAAAACCACAGCAGAATTCCATTTTGAACACACTCTAGGTATGTTTGAAACCATGTACAAACTATAGTAGGCATTGAGAATAAATTATTGTTATTTTACTCAACTTATCTCTGGCATGCCATACTAAGTTTCCTCACCTATGAAACAAGCATAATAAGAAACTTGGCCTGCCAGGCGGTGGTGGCACACACCTTTATCCCAGCACTGGGGAAGCAGAGGCAGGCAGATCTCTGTGAGTTCGAGGCCAGCCTGGTCTACAGAGCAAGTTCAGCACAGCCAGGGTGCAAAGAGAGACTCAGTCTCGAAAAAAACAAAAACAAAAACAAAACAAAAAAGGAAGAAACTTAACCCAATTAGCCACTGATATCAAATGAAATAATGTAAGTTAATTAATTTATAGTGTATATCAAAGCCTAATTTTAATGTTTGACACATGATATTCCATAAATATAAGATCTTACTTATGTTATTATTTTGAACTCTCTCTCTCTCTCTCTCTCTCTCTCTCTCTCTCTCTCTCTCTCTCTCTCTGTGTGTGTGCGCGTGCGTGTGTGTGTGTGTGTGTGTGTGTGTGTGTGTGTGTGTGTGTGCGTGTTAGTGCACATGTGTAGGTGCCCGTGGAGGCTGGAAGAGGCTGTTGGAACCTCTGAAACTGTAGTAGCAGGTGGCTGTGAGCCTCTCTATATGGATGCTGGGGGAGCGTCTCTATATGGATGCTGGGGGAGCGTCTCTATATGGATGCTGGGGGAGGGTCTCTATATGGATGCTGGGGGAGCCTTTGTATATGGATGCTGGGGGAGCCTCTGTATATGGATGCTGGGGGAGCCTCTGCATATGGATGCTGGGGGAGCCTCTGTATATGGATGCTGGGAGAGCCTCTGTATATGGATGCTGGGGGAGCTTCTGTATATGGATGCTGGGGGAACGTCTCTATATGGATGCTGGGGGAGCGTCTCTATATGGATGCTGGGGGAGCCTCTGTATATGGATGCTGGGGGAGCCTCTGTATATGGATGCTGGGGGAGCCTCTGTATATGGATGCTGGGGGAGCGTCTCTATATGGATGCTGGGGGAGCGTCTCTATATGGATGCTGGGGGAGCGTCTCTATATGGATGCTGGGGACTGAATTTGGGTCCTCTGAAAGAGCAGCATGTGTTTTCAACCACTGAGCCATCTCTCCAGCCTGAAATATAGGCTCCTAATCATGAATCTTCCATACACAAATCATACTGGAAGATAAGGAGGACTGATTTTAATGACTATACGAGGAAATCTTGATATTCTTTGAGAATTGATTTTAATGTTTAACTTTGAAGGTTCTTTGAACTCTGCATTATGAGTTCAAAAGTCTCAGACACAAATTTTGATTTATTTTATTCCAGCACTTTGAAAGTCCTGAAATAATGTCCTCGTTTATTTGTAATACCTTTTGGTTATAAGACAGGCTGAAGGCTAATAACTCCTTTATCTCTTACTGATTCTTTTCCAAAGGCATTACCTCACCTTCCTGGATAAGCAAAGGAGATTCTATGAAATAAAATCAAAAATCAAATGAAAAGCTTGTCTAGATGGCTATCACCAGGGGCAAATTTCACACAGTCCATTGCAAGAGTTTGTTTTATAATAGGCATTAAATGACTTGTAAAAATACAGAGAGTACATAGAGCAGTGTCAGGCTCTTAGGTCTAGTACATATTTCATAGCACATCATCTGCTTTTTGTCATTCTCAAAAGGACAATTCACAACAGCACACATATGTTAATGTCTACATATATAGTAGCCAGTTCAATTTAGCAGAGTGATTTCACATATTTTGGTAAGCCCTTCCTGTTTGCTTCAAACATATAAGTAATAAAATTACACAGAGAAAGAGATACATCACACAAGACAATAAATCACAAGTATAAGAAAAAAAACCCTCATTACATCAGAAACTTTACAAAACGGATGAGTAGAACTGAAGTCATTGGCTTACTGACCTTTTGAACACCAAGCAGGAAGAAATCCAGAGTGTGGCAGTAATTCAGAATCTTCAGCCTCACATCTAGTAGTAGACTTGAAAGCTGGAGTGCCAACAGGGAGCAACCAAAACTATTTTAGAAAGAAATGGAGTATGTGTTAGGCATTGGTCACTGTGACAGAACACATGCGCAGAACAACTTGGAGAAAGACTTATTTTGGCCCCAACAACCTCCAAAACAAATCTTTGCGCCTGAGCAGCTGAACTCTGGGAATACTTGCATAGGTGTGCCCTATACTATCAATTCTCTCCTTAAAACAGTATTTCCAGTGAACTAAAAAAAAACATCCTTTGCATTTTTGACGTAGAAATAGGTGGGGCTGGCCAATTTCTCAGATTCCCTCAAGATATCTTTCCTATTGCCATGATGCAAAGTACTTAGGTTCATTTAAAAAAATTTTTTTTGGAGACAAGGTTTCTCTGTGTAGTTTTGGTGCCTGTCCTGGATCTCTCTCTGTAGACCAGGCTGGCCTTGAACTCACAGAGCTCCACCTGCCTCTGCCTCCCTATTGCCAGGATTAAAGGCATGTGCCATCACCGCCTGGCCCTTAAATTCATTTTAATGACCCTAATCCTTAAAGCAGCCACGATTTCCTTAGTGTTAATAGGCTTCTCTTTTCTAGGGAAATAGCAAATTTGTCCAACTTTTTCAAAGCTCAATGCTGGGATGCCATAAAATTTCCTCTACCATATTAGTCCATGGCTTTTAACCGAGTCTTCCACAAAGTCTTAGGGTGTAAGATAAAATGCACATAACTTCTTTGCCAGACTGAATGCCTTCTAGTGTAGTTCCCAATACAGTGCTTATTGCTACCTAAAGCCTCATAAACAGTCTTCACTGACTATTTATGTAAGCACCCTGATCTCAGAAACCACTTCTGTTACAGTGTTTTACATTTTCACTAGCTCATATCACCAACTTATAAAAGTTCCTCTCAAAAACTGATTCCAAAAGTCAGGAAGGAGAGAAGAGGGTGATTGAGGGGAACACCACTGACTGTCTGACAGAAACAGAGTGAGAGAGCCTGAGCCTGGACTCCACTGCCTTTTCCCCTTCTCCCACCTTCTTCTGTTTTTTTTTTTTTTTTTTTTTTTTTTTGCAAGCCTATGTGATGGGATGGTACCACCTAAAAGATGAAGTCCCCATACTTAGTCTTTTCTGGAAATGCTTTCATGGAGTACCGAGCATACATTACTAGTCTCTTAGATACTTCCAAATCCAATAAAGTTAACAACCAAGATTAATGATCACAAGGTGCATAAACTAATGAGTAAAGGTATATAAGAATAGAAAAATCAAGTTTCAATTAAAATTAGACTGAAAACTCATCACAAAATACACAAAATTTATTAATAAGAAGACTTAAGAACTATATAATGTATACATTCCCCAAACCATGATACTATAAATCCATCTACTTAGGATATTTGAAAATTGGATATATAAAATACACATAAAGAAAGGAACACACACACACACACACACACACACACACACATACATGTATAAATGAGAAAGAAGTCATTAAAAATGTGAGAAATGGCTCAGTGAGACGGTTCAAAGGGCAAGGTACCTGATGCCGAGTCTGATGACCCAAGTTCAGTTCCCAAGACCCATAAGGTTGAAGGAGTTATCTCCCCCCACCTATACAAGCTTTGTGCCACCATTGTCCTAGCATATCTTGGGTGCAGGACACCATTGTAGATCAAAGGGTTTGTGGCTGGCTTGGTGTTTACATTTCTCGTTTGGTAGCCCTCAGAGTACTCTCCTGTACCAAAGATGATAGAACACAGGGGTGAAGGCTCCATGTAGACACACCAGCTTGACTTCTCCGTGTTCAATGAATTGTGTGGGTGTTGACTTCAGCAATGCGGGTTTGCTGTCAGTTTGTGGAGAGCAACTTATTGTCTTGGCAAGCTTCATTTGGTGACAAGAGATGGCCAGTTGGGACTCTATCTCCCCCATTATTTGTCTACTTCATTTAGATCACCTTAATATACGTATATATTTTAGGAAGCATCTACTACATTAAGTTTCCATACAAGGGCCCTTAATTTTAGTTGTCTCTTCCCATATTCTCTCCCTCATCTCCCTCTCTGCTTCCTCTTCCCACTTGATCCCATTCCAGTCCACCCCCATCCATTCATAACTATCCCATTTGCCTTTCCTAATGAGATCCATCTAATCCCTATAGTCTCTTACTTGATACATACCTCTGTGGTTCTACAGATTGCAGCTTGATTATCATTGACTTAACAGTTAATATTTGCATATAAGTGAATACATACCATATTTCTTTTTCTGGGTCTGGGATCCTCACGCAGGATGATTTTTTTGTAGTTCCACCCATTTACCTGTTAATTTTATGATGTCATTTTTTTTAAAAGGCTGAGTAAAACTCATTGTGTAAATAAACCACATTTTCTTTATCCATTCTTCTGTTGAGGGACATCTAGGTTGTTTCCAATTTCTCCCTGTTATGAATAGAGCAGCAATGAACATGGTTGAGCAAGTGTCTTTGTGGTAGAATGACGTCTCTTCTGGGTATATGCCCAAGAGTGATATAGCTGGATTTTGAGGTAGATCAATCCACACCTTCCTGAGGAACCACCACCCTGATTTCTTGTACAAGTTTGCACACCCACCAACAATGGAGGAGTGTTCTTATTCCACATCCTTGTCAGGTCTTAAAAGCTTTGACTTGTTTTGTTGATATTAGCCATTCTAAAGGGTATATGATGAAATCTCAAAGTAGTTTTGATTTGTATTTCCCTGATAACTAAGCATGTTGAACATTTATTTGTTTCTCAGCCACTTGAATTTCTTCTTTTGAGAATTGTGTTTAGATCTATACCACATTTTTAAACTGGGTCATTCGTTTTCTGGATATCTAGTTTTTTGAGTTCTTTATATATTTAGATACTGGCCCTCTATCAAATGCGTAGTTGGTAAAAATCCTTTCCCATTCTGTAGGCTGCCACTTTGTCTGACTGATGGTATCCTTGGCTGTGCAGAAGCTTTTCAGTTCCATGAGGTCCCTTTTATTAGTTGTTGATCTTAGTACTTGTTTGTGCTAATGGTGGTCTGTTCAGGATGTTGTCTCCTGTGCCAATGAGTTCAAGGCTATTCCCCACTTTCTCTTCTATCAGGTGCAGTATAACTTGAGCTCTTTGTTGAGGTCTTTGATCCATTTGGAGTTGAGTTTTGTGCAGGGTGATAAGTTTCGATTTTTTGCATTATTCTACATGCAGCTATCCAGTTTGACCAGCACCAAAGACAAAGCATATTAAAGATGCTTTTTTTTTCCAGGGTGTGTTTCTGGCTTCTTTATAAAAAAAAATTAGGTGTACATAGATATGTGGATTTATGTCTGGATCTTCAATTCGAATATGTGGATTTATGTCTGGGTCTTCAATTCGAATATGTGGATTTATGTCTGGGTCTTCAATTCGATTCTACGGGTCAACATGTCTTTTTTTGATGCCAATACCATGTTGTTTTTATTCCTATAGCTCTGTAGTACAACTTGAAGTTGGGGGTGGTAACACCTCCAGAAGTTCTTTTATTGTATAGGATTGTTTTAAATATCCTGTTCTGTTGTTGTTTCCATATGAAGCTGAAGATTGTCCTTTTAGGTTTGTGAAGAATGGTCTTGGTATTTTGATGGAGACTGCACTGAATCTGTAGATTGCTTTTGGTAAGATGGCCAGTTTTACTGTATTAATCCTACTGATCCATAAGCATGAGACATCTCTCCATCTTCTGATATCTTTTCAATTTCCTTCTTCAATGATTTGAAGTTTTTATTGTACAAGTCTTTCATTTGCTTGAATACCCCAAGATATTTTACATTATTTGAGGCCATTGTGAAAGGTGGTGTTGTCCTGATTTCATTCTCAGTCCGTTTGTCATTTGTATATAGGAGGGCTATTGATTTTCGTCAGCTAATTTTGTATTCAGCTACTTTGCTGAATAGTGTTTTTCAGCTGTAGTCATTTCCTGATGGAATTTTTAGGGTCACTTATGTATACTATCATATCATCCACAAATAAAGATACTTTGACTTCTTCTTTTCCATTTGTGTCCCCTTCGTTTCCTTCAGTTGTCTTATTGCTCTGGCTAAGACATCTGGCTTTTAGAGTCTCCATTGAGAAGTCAGGTGTAATTCTAATAGCTCTGCCTTTATATGTTACTTGGTCTTTTTCCCTTGCAGCTTTTAATATTCTTTCTTTTTTTACATTTAATGTTTTGAGTATTATATGTCAAGGGGACTTTCTTTTCTGGTCCAGTCTATTTGGTGTTCTGTATTCTTCTTGTAGTTTGATAGGCATCTCTCCCTTTAGGTTAGGCAAATTTTATTCTATGATTTTGTTGAAAATATTTTTCTGGGCCTTTGAGCTGGGATTCTTCCCTTTCCTCTCTTCCTATTACTCTTAGATTTGGTCTCTTCATAGTGTCCCAGATTTCCTGGATGTTTTGTGCCAGGAGTTTCTTAGATTTAAATTTTCTTTGATTGAAGTATCCATTTATTCTATTATATCTTCAATGCCTGAGATTCTCTCTTGTATTCTGTTGGTGAGGCTTGTCTCTGAGGTTCCTGTTTGAGTTTCTAAATTTTTAATTTCCATATTTTCTTCAGTTTGGATTTTCTTTATTCTTTTTCCACTTTCAGGTCTTGAACTGTTGTTTTAGTCATTTCCTTCCATTGTTTGTGTTTTCATAGATTTCTTTAAGGAATTTATTCATTTCCTGTTTGAGGACCACTATAATATCCATAAGGGCTGCTGTAAGGACTTTTTCTTGTGCTTCAGCTTTGTTGGAATATTCAGTCCTGCTGTGGTGGGGTTGCTGGGCTCTAGTGGAGACATATCGTCCTGGCTGTTACTGATTGTGTTTTTATGCTGGTGTATTGGCATCTGTGTTTGGGAAGATTGTAATTCTAGGTGCTGATGTCTGGTCATGTCTTTGTTGGGTGGGTGTTTTGTTCCTTGGTTTCTGTTTCCTCTCTGGTTCTTAGAGGAGTGTGGTGGCTGTCTGTTGCCTTGGAAATTCATCTGGGGTCCTGATAGGTTTGGCCACTGAGGTTTCCAATTAAAATGTGTTTCTGGAAATTGGGAGCTGACATGTAGGAATGGAGATGGGTTAGGGAAGGTGAGGGGGTCCACAGGAGGGAGAAAAGCCGAGTTTTCCTCTAGGATTTGCTTAGTTCCCTGGGAATGGGGGTAGAGAGTGAGGAGAGTTCACAACAAAGGGCCTGCTATAGAGCTGGGGATGTGTCTGGGGGACGGACTTAGAGGAATGGAGGGAAAGGAGAAGATCTGCAGTCCGCACATTTGCTCCCCTGCTCAGAGTGACCTGTAGGCTCCCAGTGAGTACCTGCAGGTGTTGGGGACTGGGACAAAGCAATGAAGGGAGGGAGAGAGAGAGTAGCAGGGGACGATCTGTGTGATCACTGGAGATGGGGGTAGAGGGGGAAGGGAAGCTGCAGCAGGTGTTCTCCTGCAGAGCTGGGAATGAGTTTGGGGGATTGGACTTGGAGGAGCAGAGAAAGAGGTGAAGATCTGCAGTCAGCCTACCTGTTTCTCTGGCAGGAGTGGCTGTGGGGTCCCAGCGAGTGCCTGCTGGAATTGGATGCTGGGATCAAGCAATGAGTAGGGAGAGAGAGAGAACAGGAGGAGAAGATCTGTGGGATCCACTGGAGATGGGGGCGGGGGAGAAAAGGAAGCTGCAGCAGGTGGTCTGCTCCAGAGCTGGGGATGAGACTGGGGGGTTGGATTTGGAGGAGCAGAGGGAGAGGTGGAAATCTGCAGTCAGCCTACCTGCTTCTCTGGCTGGGGTGGCCTTCGGGTTCCCAGGGAATGCTTGCTCGAGTTGGGGTCTGCGATAAAGCAATGAGCGGGGGAGGGAGATTAGGAGGTGGCCATTGTGTCATCCAATGGAGATGGGGGCAGGGGAGAGAAGGGAGGCCTCAGCAGGTGGTCTGCTGCAGAGCTAGGGATGAGACTGGGGGATTGGATTTGGAGGAGAGTGGAGAGAGGTGAAGATCTGCAGTTAGCCTACCCGCTTCCCTGGCAGGAGTGGCCTGTGTGTGTCCAGGGAGTGTCTGTTGGAGTTGGGGGCTGGGATAAGCATTGATTGGGGGGAGGGAGGTTAGCAGGGGAAGATTTGTATGATAGACTGGAGATGGGGGTAAAGGGGGAAGGGAGGCTGCAGCAGGTGTTCTGCTGAATGGCCAGGGACTGGAGGGTTGGATTTGGAGGAGCACAGGGAGAGATGAAGATCTGAATTTAGCCTACCTGCCTCCCTCGAATGAGTGGCCTTCAGTTCCCAGGGAATGTCTGAAGGAGTTATATTCTGACCTCCATATGTACAATACAGTACATGCATGTGCACATGCACATACAATACATGTAACATTTTTTCAATTGGTAAATGAAAATGTCATGGTCAAAGAAGAGATCACTGAACTGGAAATACCAGAACTCATGGCCTCCGTCAACATATAGTAGGAATCATAACAATATCGAAGCACAGTCAAGAGAAATGGAGGCTATGCCGAGATTATGTAACATTCATCTCCTAGGATCTTCAGAGGAGTATAAGGTGAAGAATGAAGAATGAATAACTGAAAAGAAATTACTGATAATTCTCTAGATTTAAATAACGACACACGATTTCATATTTAAATGAGCAGCATAAAACATCAACTTACTCCTAGACACAGTGAAAAAAGACTTCATAGCAGAAAAGAAAGAAACAGCGGGAAGGGCTGATGGGGGTATGTTGGTCCCCAGAATTTCTGAGAGGTCAGACACATTCCACTCCTGACATGTTCTTTATCTAAAATAATCTTCCCCAGTGTTTACAGGATTGTTTAGAATGAACTCCATCACCATGATGAACAAATGTTGTTTTACACTGCCACTGGAATCCGGACTTCAGTGGAATGTACCTAATTAAAGAGACAGCAATTAAACCTATTCTTCTGAGGCAGTGAAACAACAGTAGGTAGCGATGCTGAGGCTGTGGCAGAAGCAGACTAATTAATTATGTGAAGACTGTAATTGATCAAGCCAGAGCACAGGCAGAAAGCCACCGGTTTACTTTACAGTGTAATGATGTTTGATGCAGACTTGCTGTGTAACTTGAAGAACATGCAGATACCAATTCTTCTTTCCTTTGAAGAATTTTCCCAATAGTTCATCGGGACTCCACCGAGACCTTTCTGCAGTAAGCTGCTTCAATACTTGACTCTACACAGAAGGTGCTCAGACCTACTGTACAAGCAGTATCACCACTTTACACATTTAAAATTAGAAATAATACCTATAATGCATGGAATGTACATATTGAGTTTGGACGATTTTGACAAATGGATACATA
The DNA here is from genome assembly GCF_007827085.1 of Peromyscus californicus insignis. Classification (NCBI taxonomy): domain Eukaryota; kingdom Metazoa; phylum Chordata; class Mammalia; order Rodentia; family Cricetidae; genus Peromyscus; species Peromyscus californicus. The sequence goes on from NW_026294391.1 coordinate 15,611,050, forward strand.
TATGTAAATGCCATCCAGAATAACTTTTAGAACATCTAACCATAGAGGATTTTCTTATCCTCTTTGTAGTTTGTGTTCACTGATTCTTGCAGTTCATTTCTAGCTTTTATTGCTATAGATGACTTGTGTCTTATGTAAAAAGAATTATACAGTAATAACAACAAACAATAAAAATAACCTTAAGAACCAGCTGAGGGATAAAATGCCTTTCTTTTAAAGGACCATCAATTAGACTGGTGCAGGTAACAGTGGATGCTAGAAATATTTTAAATATTAAAATAAAATAACTTAGATCTTTGTGCTTTTGAATTAGTCAAGTGTTTCTTAGAAATTACCACTATATGCAAAGATACACAATAATTTTTAACTATAAGGAAATGTAGACAAAGAAAACAGATGAAAAGAAACAACTAAAAAGTTATGTTTTATATTTTGTGTTCAAAATGGAAAATTATAAAACTATTGAAAATCCTCCATTAAATAGGGGAGTCAAGCATACTGAGGACTCTGCCATAGTTAAGAGGACAGAATTACTGAAGGCTTCGATAGAAATGTTTACCGTTTGGTATCTATTTATTTATCTATCTCTATATAAGTTCAAAATAATAAGGATATAAATGCCATTTATAACATTTATAACATCCAAAGCAGGAGAGGGTAACTAAAAAGCCAAGAAAGAAGATGTTAAAAAGAAAACGAATAGGCTCTCTCGGTCTCTGTCTCTCTGTCTCTCTCTCTCTCTCTCTGCGCCCCTCTCTTTCTGTTTCCTCTCTGCCAGGCCTGGCTTCTCCTGTCCTATCCCCTCTTCTCTCTAATAAAGCCCATTCTAACTCTGAAAAAAAAAACACCAAAAATCCCCAGAAAACTAATAAGATAATATAAATGAAAAATGTATCAATAAAATAATCCAAACAAATTAACCCCACTGAGTAAAGACAAGATTATCAAAAGATCTTTTCCTAAACATTGCCATAAAATCAGTTTGTTTTGTAGTTTTAGCCAAAAAGTGCCCTTTTAAACAACTCAATTCATCTAGCACTCATAGTTTTTCATACAATGAATTTAAATTTCTTAAAAAATAAACCAAACTATGAACTGCTTGGAATTCAGGGCTGTGTGTGCTTAAGTCAGAGCTTTTCACAGGCAGCTGCTGCATTTCTATCTGCTGGTTTCAATTCTTCTGTTTCACATTTGGCTTGTTAGTGTGGCAAATCATGTTTTACTTTCACTTGAGCACTGAGAGTTTGGAGTATCTAGTACTAAGATTAACTCTGATTGAATTTTGCATTGACAATGTGCCCCCAAATGCAACTCCATCTTCCAGATTCCTTGACACAGAATAAAGTTTTTTTTTTTATCATTCGCCACAGCTTCTGTGTTTTCTGATGAGTGTTCTTGAGGGTTTTGTTCGTTTGTTTTCTCTCTTCTTTTTCTGTGAATGTATATGTTACACCAGACAGCAAACCAACCTACTGCTAAGTTTTCTTCTCAGCTCCTAGTACGTTAATGTGAACCTTGATTATGCTATTTAATAAGAACTAAGACTACAGTTTTTCATGTTTTCCCCTAAAATTCTACTTGGAATATTCTGGAAGGGTTACAGAGATCCTAACCTAGAACATGTCCTGTCACTTACTACTCCCTCTCTCAGTCACCTTGGAAAAACAGGATGGGGCGGGGGCTGCAGGGGCCTGATGTGGGTGGGGGTTTCTGCTGTTTTTCAAGCTTCAGCTATCCCATGGCAAATAAGATTTGCATTTAAACTAAATAATCTGAGCAGAGTGTTTGAGTTAATCATGAAGTCAAGGCTACCCGAGGTAATCCTGCTAGGATCTCAAGAGTAAAGACAATATGCTGAAAAATTGGGACTGAATTACTAGCTCTTAGTCAGCTGATTTACCCACAGTCTCTGCACAGAAGCCACCACCGAGTGTCCATGGAGTCCACAAGACTTGTACCAACCGAGCTGTGGGGACTAGGACCTACATTTCCAGCTGGCTAGGTCACATCTAAGGGATGAAAGACATTCACTTTGTTTTATTCTCATTTGAACTCCACTGGAGTCAGGGATGAAGTGCCAGCTTCTGCTGCAAGAATGAAGTCTTCAGGTAATGTCCCAGCTCAGCTGCTATCTGAACTGTCATCAAAAGAACATAGAGTCTATAATTTTTCTTTTTCTTTTTTTGTCTTTCTTTTTTCTTTTCTTTCTTTTTTTTGTTTTTTGATTTTTTGTTTGTTTGATTCTTGAGACACAGTTTCTCTGTGTAGCCCTGGCTGTCCTGGAACTCCCGCTGTAGATCAGGCTGACCTCAAACTCAGAGATCCGCCCCCCTCTGCTTCCTGTGTGCTGGCATTAAAGGCTAAAGGCATGCACCACCATCGCTGCCCAGTCGGTAATTTTTCTAATTTGTAGATTTCTAGAAGCATCAAATGGATCATGCCATACTGCCAAAGTCCACCCACAGCCAGCCAGTCATTGGTGTGTCTCCTTTCTATCTTGACATTCTATCTTGTGGATCATTTCTGTATTTCCGGAGTTTGGACATCTTCACAATGTAGTAGGTCATGGCTTGTAAGCATTAGGTGGCAGTCTCACTACCAATTACAAAGTAGTCTGCATCTGGAGGAACCCTGATCACACAAACCTGTCTAACATTTTCTTGCCTCAGAAGTGAGACCAGCCTGTCTATGGCAAACTTGGAACCAGTGGGATCTGTGGTGCCAAGCTGCAGGCAAGCGGCACCATCAGTCTGCTCCTCCTGCTGAGGCTGATAGTGCAGGCTTCACACCAGGTCCGGAGTCCCTGGCCAGGCTGGTGCAGGCTGCAAGCTGGGTCCAGGGTCAGGCAGGTCATTGCCCCACAAGAAGGCCAAAAGCAGGGGCTCTGAAGCCGCCACAGAGTCTGCGCATCTAACCCTAGGCCACAGCAGAGACCACAACTACACCTAAAAAGATTTTTGAAATCGAGTTATAGACTATTAAAGCTTAAAGAACAGCAAAGCATTAACCTATTAAAAAGATAAGATATTTAGTTTTTATAGGCATGTGTTTGTGTATGTGCTCAGAGGCTAGAGGTCATTATTAGGTATCTTTATCATGTCCTAGCTTTAAAAAATACACATATGTAGGTAACAGCAATTAATGAAAAAATAAAAAATAAAAAGCTATACCAGCCAGGCAGTGGTAGCACACATCTTTAATGCCAGGCAGAGGCAGGCAAGATCTCTGTCGGTTTGAGGCCAGGCTGGTCTACAGAGCAAGTTCTAGGACAGCCAGGACTACATAGAAAGACTCTGTCTTGAAAAACCAAAAAAGAAAAAAGCTTTACCAAAACAGAAATAGGGCGTGCAGCAATATTATCAGGGAAATACAATAAGAAGTAAACCATATCAATAATAAAAAGGATGTTCTAGGGCTGAAGAGATGGATCAGCAATTAAGAGTACTTGCTTACTGCTCTTCCAGAGGACTTGGGCTCAGTTCCTAGCACCTACATCAGGCGGCTCACAACTGTGGTTCTAGAGAATACAATATTTTCTGGCCTCCACAGGCACCTGGCATGAAGAGGGTACACAGAAACTCATGCAGGCACACACAAGTACACATAAATAAAAATAAAAGTATGTTTGCATTAAAAAGGAGTACTACATAATAATAAAGAAAACAATAAGCTATGGACTTGAATGCATGTAAAAACTAGGTTAAAATGTGTGAAGCAAAACTGACAGAATTGCAAGAAGACATTTGCACAAATGAGACAAAATTAAAACCCCCTCTACTGTACAGGCGAAGACAAATAATAATGGGAAGCTTTGAAGAATACAATTGAAAAGAGTGACGAGAAACAGAAAATAAGAACTTCATAAATTGTTAAGAATTTACAAAAATTTGCCATAAACACGGGGGAAGTTTAAAAATGTTGCACAATCTGCAACATACGGATGCTTCACTGCTGACACTGGAAAAAGCCATAAAATCCCTTCGTAACAAAGCAACAAACATGCTTGGAATCTTCAAAGTCTTCTCATTAAAATAACTGGGAACCGGAGGCTCTCATGTTAAGTCCATGAAGAAATGTAAGTGTCACGTGGCTCCTTTCAAATGTGGAAGCCAAAATTGTTTACCTAAATGTAAAGCAGGGACAGCCCAAGGTTGTGAAGTGTTGGGGACAGTGAGTGGCTAAAACAAGACTGTATTCGATTAGCTCATGCTGTATATATATGTGTGTTGAAATATCACCTTAAAAGTCATTAATACAGCCGGGCGGTGGTGGCGCACGCCTTTAATCCCAGCACTTGGGAGGCAGAGCCAGGTAGATCTCTGTGAGTTCGAGGCCAGCCTGGTCTACAAAGTGAGTTCCAGGAAAGGCGCAAAGCTACACAGAGAAACCCTGTCTCGAAAAACCAAAAATTTTTTTAAAAAGTCATTAATACATATATTTTATACATGATAAAATATATGATTAAAACCAACTTAAGAACAAAATTCTCATTAGTGAAAAATTTCAGAATGAAAATCACAACATATTCTAGGTCCAAAAATAAAACATGGTATTCCAAAATTTTTGAGATACAATAAAGTGGTATTCAGAAGGAATTTATAGTTATAAATGAGCAATTGCTTTGAAAACCAAAGCACATTTAGTATCAATGATGCCTCCTACCAAAAAGACAGGAGACAGAAAAAAACATATCAAAAAACATAAAAGTTGTCTATAATAATGACGAGCTATGAACTATGCGCATATATATATATATATATGCAAAGTTCAGTATTGAAAAAACTTCTAGCTTTTTGCATTACATTCCAAAAATTCAATATTTCAATAAAAACTTCAAGATTATAGAGAGAAATCCTTTTAAAGTTAATCCCAATAGTGTAGGGAAAAGGAAATGCTTAAAGTTACAGAAAGAAAGCACAGTAAAGGGATTTATCGTGCCAGTGACCAAGACTTGTTATATATCTAGACTACAACTAAGCTGTGTTATTAATGAGGAAAGACAAAGAACGTGAGTTCAAAAATAAGCCCTGTTATCAGCACTCTGTCTTCTTAGCACTCATTCCCTAGCATGCTATAAAACTATTATTTGTTATCTAAGGCCATTAGACAATAAGGTCAATGAGGACTGATATTTATCTGTTTCAATTAGATATTCCTACTGCCAAAAAATGTGGAGCCTCAGTAAACACTGGTTAATTAATAAAGACACAGGTGTAAAGAAATCAAAGCTAGAATTCTTCTTAAAATACAGAGAAACAGATGCATTATGTCGCTGGAGAAGGACTTCTTAGACACAGACCAAAATTTGATTGCGTAAAATTTAAAAAATCGTGTGTCCTTGCGGACACCACAACAACGTAAATGAAGGGTAGAAATGAGCTACTAAATACTTGAAGATTTAGGGGAATCACAGGCAGGACAACCTAAGGGGTTCAGGAATGCGTTAGGGACTTAGGAACACACAAGGAACTTAAGACTGAATAAGGGACTCAGACTTATCAATAAGAAAAGATCAAGCAACTTAGTAGAGCTGGCAAACCACATACAGAGCTCTATTTGCAGGGGAAAAAAAAAGGCCCAAGTAACAAAATCACTAGAGACCTCGCTATTATTCAAAGATGCTCAAGCTAAACAACCACAAAAAGGTGACATCATACATCATACAGGCAGCCATTTTGAAAGTAACTAAGGGTAGAACCTAGAAATTGTAGTTTTAAGTATATCTACAAGAGAAATCACTCCATACTTTTCGCACGCATTCACCTTCAGGTATTATGTTTTACATAGGTTATTATTTGTCAATTTATTTCTGCACCCACTAACCTGTCCCTGCCCATTCTTTCTTTTATTTTCGAGAGTATAATGTAATCACATCATTTCCCCTTTCCCTTTCCTCCCTCCAAAACCTTCCATACATCCCTTCTTGCTCTCTTTCAAATTAATGGCCTCTCTTTCTTTTAATTGTTGCTACATTCTTGTGTGTGTGTGTGTGCGTGTGTGTACATATATTCCCAAACATAACCTGTATTAAAGAGAAACAAATGAAAGAGACTTAATTTGGATTAGATGAGACAGACTCCTGGAAAAGTTGTAAAAGCAGAACATTGATGTGAACCAAATTTTGAAAGAAGCTTGTCTGGAACCCATTTGGTAGTCAGAGGATAAGTAAGACTGAAAAAAGCAGCCAGGCAGTGGTGGCACTTTCCTTTAGTCCCAGCACTCGGCAGGCAAATCTCTGTGAGTTTGAGGCCAGCCTGGGCTGCAAAGCAAGTTCCAGGACAGACAGGACTACACAGAGAAATGCTGTCTTGAAAAATAAACAGCTGGGCGGTGGTGGCACACGCCTCTAATCCCAGCACTCGGGAGGCAGAGGCAGAGGCAGGCAGATCTCTGTGAGTTCGAGGCCAACCTGGGCTACAGAGTGAGTTCCAGGAAAGGCGCAAAGCTACACAGAGAAATCCTGTCTTGAAAAACCAATCAATCAATCAATCAATCAATCAATCAATAATAAAAAGAAAAAATAAACAAACAAAAAAGTAAGTAAGCAACCTGATATTCACTGTGAACAAAAGGCTATGTATATTTAAATATAAATACTATAATGGACTACTCTGCTAGAGTTTGAGCAAAAGATATACATTTTGGTATGGGTTAACTTCAAAAGATGGGATTTTTTTGTTTTTTTGGGGGGGAGGGGTTGTTGTTATGTTTTTTTTCCGAGACAAGGTTTCTCTGTGTAGCCCTGGCTATCCTGGAACTCTCTCTGTAGACCAGGTTGGCCTCCAACTTACAGAGATCTGCCTGCCTCTGCCTCCCAAGCCCTGGGAATAAAGGTGTGTGCCACCACCACCCAGCAAAAGATATTATTTTAAACAATAAAATTTGCAGATCAATATAGATGTTATGCATTCATCTAAATGAAATTAGAAACGCTGCAAAACAACAGTACCTTAAATATTCAAATTTAAAAACACGGAGTAAGAATTTTAATTCCTGCAAACAGGGAAAATAGAATTAAAGAGGAATACACATGGAGTTCCAACTGAGGCTGTAACCTTGGAGAAATTATCATTATACCATTTCACACACTTATTTTGGCAAATCAAAAATAAAGAAATATGCCGGGTGGTGGTGGCATATGCCTTTAATCTCAGTGCTCGGCAGGCAGAGGCACATGGATTTCTGTGAGTTTGAGGCCAGTCTGGTTTACAGAGCGAGTTCCCGGACAGCCAGGGCTGTTACACAAAAGAAACTCTATCTCGGTAAAAATAAAAATAAAAATAAAAATAAAAATAAGGAAATAACATCAAGTTTTGACAAGAAGGGAAATTTTCATCTACCTGTGGGAGGGTAAACTGACTCAACCAGATGACTTATTAAAAATTATAATATGGGGCCGGGCGGTGGTGGGGCATGCCTTTAATCCCAGCACTCGGGAGGCAGAGCCGGGCGGATCTCTGTGAGTTCGAGGCCAGCCTGGGCTACCAAGTGAGTTCCAGGAAAGGCGCAAAGCTACACAGAGAAACCCTGTCTCGAAAAACCAAAAAAAAAAAAATTATAATATGGGGCCAGCAAGATCTAAAGGTGCTTGCCACTAAGCCTGGTACCGTGTGCGTGTGCGTGTGCGTGTGCGTGTGCGTGTGCGTGTGTGTGTGTGCGTGCGTGTGTGTGTGTGTGTGTGTGTGTGTGTGTGCGTGTGTGTGTGTGTGTGTGTGTGTGTGTGTGTGTTCCATCCCTGGCACCTATCGGTGAAGGGAAGAACTAACTCCTGGAAGTTGTCCTCGGACCACCACATGCATCACCGCATGTTCCCCTATAAGTAATACATATACGAAAACAAAAAATTATAATCCGTGTACCTTAAGATTCACCAATCTGCCGTGCAGCGGAACGCACACCTATAATCCCAGCACTTGGGAGGCAGAGGCAGGCGAATCTCTGTGAGTTCGAGGCCAGCCTGGTCTACAGAGCGAGATTCAGGACAGGAACCAAAACTACACAGAGAAACCCTGTCTCAAAAAACCAAAAAAAAAAAAAAAAAAAAAAAAAGATTCACCAATTTTTTTGCTTCTAGGTGGGCATCCTAGAAAAGTAACAGTATTAAACACACACACACACACACACACACACACACACACACACACACACACACACACGACATTAGTCGAAGCCCAAAAAAAAACCACTAACATATCAGCTGACAGACGAGTGACTAGCATAAGAACACTGCCATTTTTACAAACATATTGGAATACGAAAAAAAAATGGCTCAATATCTGTCTGTATAGAAACCGGTGAAAAAACAGCAAAACCACATTAAAGAATATTATGCAGCTTTTAGAAATATAATATTTGTAGTTATACTGAATACCGTCCAGAAGAGTTGACTAAAAAGAAATTTTGGAAAGTTCGGGAAAACTCCTAGAGGGTACTAATACCGACAGGAGGCCACGGGTATGTGAAATTATCACCAAAAGCCTACCTATATTGAAGACAAACGACTCTAATGTTGCAGAGCTTCACAGACCACTGGAACTAGCGGGAAAACCTTTCATTGCCAGCCCTCGCAAAATCCAACCGAACGTTCCAGAAGCGGGTCTCAACCAGATTTCCTATAGGACGACGCTGCTGACGTAAGCACTAGAATTGGCCTATGGATGAAAATGTCATGGAGGCGGGGCTAATTTTAAACCTGTCAATAGAAAGGAAATGGACCTTTGTGTGGTTTCGTCAACTGTAAATCCGTCTGTGGCATGGTGGACCCATATGCCAAGAGTGCTGCTGTCCAGAGCCTTTTATAAGGAGGAGCTGTGGCGAGTAGCTTCGCTGCTGTGGCAGCAGCTTCGCCGTTGTGGCGAGTAGCTTCGCCGCCGCTATGGCGAGCCTAAAGAAAGACCTCCTAGCCAGGTGGTGGCGCACGCCTTTAATCCCAGCACTTGGGAGGCAGAGGCAGGCGGATCTCTGTGAGTTCGAGGACAGCCTGGGCTACAGAGTGAGTTCCAGGACAGCCAGGACTACACAGAGAAACCCTGTCTCGAAAAACCAACAAATAAATACATAAACAAACAAACAAACGTGTAGACTAATTTCTTGGCTCTCTTTTTTTTCATCTGTTTCATTGGTCTACATACTTTTGCGAATCTCTGTGAGTTCGAGGTCAGCCTGGTCTACAGAGCGAGATCCAGGACAGAAACTCTGTCTTGAAAGACAAAAAGAAAAAAAAGATAAATAGAGAGAGAGAGAGAGAGAGAGAGAGAGAGAGAGAGAGAGAGAGAGAGAGAGAGAGAGAGAGAGAAGAAAAGTAGAGGCCTCCTAATAGAAGACTCTTCAGTTGAGTCAGCCTGTGGTATGCAGGAAGCATAGGTGCATACTGGGGTGAATACAGAAACTGCTCCTTACAAAGGATCCTGCTACAGACAAACATAAACTGTATATAAGATGAGTTCCTTATGTTCTTTGTTAGGTTTATTTATAAGTAGTTTTATTTTTTGATATCATAATGGATTTGATTTCTCGATTTTCTTTTTAGTTAGTTCATCATTAACGAATACAAATAAATGACTACAATTTGCATATTGATTTTTTTATCCTGTAATTTTATTGATTCACATTATTTTGAGACTGTCTTGTTATGCAGCCCAGGCTGGCCTGAGAGTGAGTCAGTCTTTCCCCCTTCCTCCTCCCCTCCTCTCCCCTCCCCCTCTCTCTCCCTGTCCCTCTCTCTACACTTTAGTGTTGCTCCTAAGTATATGTATTTTGGGCTGACCACTTCAGTGGCCCCTTCCTTAGAGAAGAATGATTTTTCTTCTCTTAGCAGCTATTGATCGCCTATAGGTGCTCTTCTAGGGGTGGGGTTGTGAAATTTCCGCCATCCATGTTGGCATGTCCACTGGTGTTTATCATTTTTCAGGTCTTTGTAGGCAACCACGTTATCTACGAAGCCACCTGATTCTGGGGTTTGAGGAGGTTTTTGATTACAGAAGCAATCTTATCATTTGTTTTTAATATATTCGGATTTTCTGTTTCTTATTTATGTTTGGTGGTGTGTATTGTTTTAATTATTAGCTTCTTTCATGTCACTGTCTGGTGTCTCATTCTTTATGTGGTATTATTTATGTGGTATTGGTTGTATGTCCCCTTTCCCACCTAATTTTTAATTCTTGAAATTAAAATAAAATTACATTATTTCCACCTTTATTTTCCTGTCTCCAACTCCTCCAATATATCCACTTCCTCTTCCTCTCTCTCACATTCACGGCTTCTGGCCTCTTGTTTTTAGTTGTTGTTATACACAGACACATACCTATTTTTATATATATATATATATATATATATATCCATATGTATACACACACACATATATATATACACATTTATATGCCCAATACATATGTTACTAGTATGTTTATGATTTCAGGGGTGGCCATTTGGTATTGCATAATCAGTTGATGTGCTCTTCCTCGGAGGAGACTATTTCTCTCCCTCTCAGCATTCTTTAGTTGCTTGTAGTTCTTTATCTAGGGCTGGGGTCCCATCAAATGTCTCCCTTCCACATTAGCATGTCTACTGGTGCCATCTTTATTCCTGCTTTCTTCATGCAGCCATTTTGTTAAGACTTCATGGATACAGATTCCCTGACATTTCTAGGAGCCATAATCTCAAAGCAGAAGACATTCTGTTCTTCTGGCTCTTACAATCTTTCTGAAGTCCCTTCTTCTGTGATGTTCTCTGAGCCTTGGGTATAGGATTTGTGTTGCAAATGGATTAGTTGGGAATGGGCATCACAGGATCACTTGTACTCTGCATTTTGATCAGTTGCAGTATTGTGTAATGGTCTCTGTCTGTTACAAAAAAGAAGTTTCTTTGTTGAAAGGAGTGAGCTACACTTATCTGTAAATATAAGAATACTTATTTATAATGCAGTTCAATATTGTGTTGATTTAGAAAAGGGCCGCTTGTAGGTTCTCCTCTATGATCCATCACCTCACTGGACCCTTGTAGTTGGTTAGGTTTCCAGCACCAAGCACGATTTCCCTCATGTTGAGTGGGACTTAAGTCCAATTAGAGAAGTGTTGGTTACGGCCAAGATATGAAGTGCCGTTATTGCACCCTTAGGGTTATCATGGCATGCTGGTCATTGTGGCAGTTCAAGGGTACTGGCTAGTTTTATGTAAACTTCTCACAAGCTAGAATCATCTGAGAAGAGGGAACCTCAATTGATAAAAAGCCTCCATAAGATCAGACTGTACGCAGTCCTTTAGGCCATTTTCTTAACTAGTAATTGATGGGGAGGGTGCAGCCCATTGTGGATGGTACCACCCCTGGGCTGGTGGTTCTGTGAGAAAGCAGGCTAAGCAAGCCATGAAAGCAAGCCACTAAGCAGCTCCCCTCCCCGGCCTCTGCATCAGCTCCTGGCTCCAGGTTCCTTCCTGGTTTGAATTCCCATCTTAGCTTTCCTTGGTGAACTGTGACTCGGGATATGTAAGCCAAACAAACTCATTTCTTCCCAAGTTGTTTTTGGTCATGGTGTTCCATCACAACAGTAGTAACCCTAACTCGGACAGTGTTATTTTGGGGTAGGACTATTCATTGGTCACTTCTCTCTCTTGGAATCTTGCATGGGATCATTGGGTTCCATGAAAGACAGTCCTCAGGGAAGAGGCTTTCAGGTCAGTTTCAGCTCAAGAGTCTCTGGGTTCTGTATCAAAATGCATGGTGTCCTCAGCAAGAGGGACTTACCTTCCACTTCTGGGGGTGGGTAACCAAGGGCTGTAATAATAGCCTATAATGTTTGGGAAGTCTCTTGAAACAACTCACAAGGAGGCTTCTCATGCCTGGTATTTTTTTAAGATGGTCTATGGCTCTTCATGGGAGCATTGCCAGCCCAGGGGGGAAATTTCATTTAAACTATGGAGATATGAGTATATATACACATAGACTTATATGTATTATATGTAATTTTAGGTAAATAGATAATACGATTCCTCATGACTTCTTCAGACATCCTTACCATTATTTTACCCTTCTCTCTCACTTTCGTTGTGTTTTGACCTCCCTCCCTTCCCCAAGTTACCTCCAGCCTCCATTTCTCCCTTCAAATTACTTTTACCCTACCTCTTCTGTCTCTGTTGCTTCCCCACACCATGGTCCCTTTTTACTCTTATTCCTGATTTTAAAAAATTTTAATTTGTTAATTTTGTTTGACAATTTCATACACGAGTACTGTATTTACACCATTTCTACCTCTGTCTCTCCCACTTAAAACTCCTCCTGTGTCCTCACATTCACTTTCAAATTTATGATCTCTTCCTCTTTAATTATGATTGTTAGACACACACCACACACACACACACACACACACACACACACACACACACACTATAGTGTTGCTTCTATGTACGTGAGTTTCAGACTGACCACTTGGATTCAATAACATAACGGGGCTTATCCCTAGAGAAGACCGATTCTCCTCTTAGCATCCATTAGCTGCCTGTAGAGCTGACCCTGTTCTTCTAGGGTTTGGGTCTTGTGATATTGCCCCCATCTGTGTTGACATGTCTACTGGTATTGTCATTGTTCAGGGTTGTTTAGGCAACTGTATTATCTGTCTGTGAAGTCATCTGATCCTGGGAGCTGAGGATTTTTTTGATTACTGATTCAACCTCATCATTTGTTTTTAATGGATTCAGGTTTTCTGTTTCTTGTTTGCTCAAGTTTGGTAGTGTGAAATTGTTTTAGTTATCTGTGTCTTTTATGTTGATGTTTTGGTGTGTAATAGTGCATTGTGACCTTCTTTATTTCTGTAGTATTGATTAGAATGTATCCCCTTTATTCCTAATTTTTTAATTTAAATTTTTATTTTGTTTGAGAATTTTATACATGAACACTGTATTTACATCATTTTCACCCCACCCCGGTCTCTAACTCACTATCAAATTCATAACCTCTTCTTTAATTATGATTGTTACCGCTGTGTGTGTGTGTGTGTGTGTGTGTGTGTGTGTGTGTGTGTGTAAATACAACTTTCTGAGTCCATTTAGTGGTGCTCATATTGCTTGTGTGTTTTTGGCTGACCACTTAGAATTTGATAACTTCTCCGGGGCCTTGGCCCTGGAGAAAACTGATGCTCCCCCTCTTCCTAGCATTAATTGCCTGTAGTTCTTCCTCTAGCCTCGGGGCTTTGCGAGATTTCTTTCCATCATTGTCATTTCAGCCAATGGTGTCATTGCTCAGGTCTTTATTTAACCACGTTGTTGAGATGCCATGTGTGTAGCTTCCGTGTCATGTCTAGAAGACACGGTCTCACTGCAGATGCCCTGGTCGTCTGGCTCTCACAGCCTATCTAAACCCTCTTCTGTAACCTTCTTAGTTGTAGGTGTTGTATTATAGATGCATCAGTTGGTGGTGGGTACCCTCATGCTTAGCTGTTCTCTGTGTTTTGACCAGTCATGGAGCTCTGTAGTAGTCTATAGTTGCTTAAAAAAAGTAAACTTCTTTAGTGAGGGATGAGAACTCCACTTATCTGTGGGTATAAGGATAAATATTTAGAATGCACTAGAAATTGTACTAGTTTAGGAAAGTGACAATGGTAGGTTCTCCTCCAGAGTCCATGACCTCACCAGCCATGTGGTTGGCTAGGTTTCTAGTACCCAGAGGCGTGATTGATTTTTTTCTTGTTGAGTGGGCCTTAATCCAATTAGATAGATATTGCCTATCACCAGAAATATAAGTACCACTATTGTCCAATTGGGAATATCTTGCCTTTGTTGTTCTTGGCATCACAGCTGGTTAGGACTACTGATGATTTTTTTCCCTTGGGAGTTTGCATAGAACCTTTAAATACACTGAGAGCCAGTCCTCAGGGAGAAAGGTTCTACATCAGTTCCAGCTTTATTTTTTCCAAATCCTGTGTGTGAGGTGTTTGGTGTCTTCAGCAGTAAGGTCTTACCTCCAAGTTTTGGGAGGTGACCAGGGGCAATAGCAATAACCAACAACTAAAAGAGAGGTTTCCCATGCCTGACACGGGTGTAATTGTAGATAGTGTATGGTGGCTATTAAGGGAGCATTATCACTCCAACTGGCATAACTTCATTTAAAATGTGTATCTGTGAACTCAATCCCCACGGGAGTCTTTGCCCTGGAGAAGATGGGAATGAGGGGGTGGGGGGAAGGCGGGGGGGGGGGTTCCGGAGGGGGGAGAACAAGGGAATCCGTGGCTGATATGTAAAATTAAATTAAATTATAAAATAAAATAAAAATAAATAATAAATAAATAAAATGCATATCTGTATAATTTAGATGTATATATACATTTGTATATAAAATTACCCAATTACAGCATGGAGAGGAGAGTTGGGCATGAAGTTAGCTGCAGCAAAAGGGTAGCTTTTTCTAAGAATAGAGCCCCCGATAAGTTGACCACATGCCAGTGGAATACCACATATCCGAGAATATCTGGGCAGCACAATTTGGCCTTGATGGGAAAGGAAAAGACACAAAGTTGGGTGAGAAGGGAAGGCTGGATAGATCTGGCAAGAGTTGGGGGAGAGAGGGTGACTAGGGTCAAACACATTGTGTGAAATTCTCTCAAAGACTTCATAAAAATATATTTAAAATATCTTTAAAAGGGCCTTAAACTCACCCTGTATACAGGCCTTAAATGTACAGTGCTCCTGCTGTAGCCTCCAGAATAGCTAGGATTGCAACCCTGCATAATTAGGCCCGGCTTTCTGGCTCCTTCCTTCCTTCCTTCCTTCCTTCCTTCCTTCCTTCCTTCCTTTCTCTTTTCTTTTGTTTTTTTTTTTTGAGACAGGGTTTCTCTGTATAACACTCCTGGCTGTCCTGGATCTCGCTCTGTAGACCAGGCTGGCCTCGAACTCACAGAGATCCGCCTGCCTCTGCCTCCCAAGTGCTGGGATTAAAGGCCCATGCCACCACCCCGCCCTGCTTGGTTTATTTCTTAAGTCATTTTTGGTACTTCCTTTCTTTTCTTTTCTTTTTCTTTCTTTCTTTTTTTTTGCTTCAGATTCAGTATTTATTTTATTTAAAAATGAATCAGTATACACAATATTAGGTTTCATTGTGACATTTTCAAGCAAAATTAGTATTTGTCGAGTCTCCCTTCTATTTTCTTCCACATCCTTCTGTTTTCCTCATTGTACACTTCCACCCCATCCAACAGATGACTTCCTTTCTGCTTTCAAGGCACATGCATCATATCAACCTCCCTATCATTCTCAGTACGTCATTTCCCACTCTTGTAGTCTCCTTTCTAGTTTCATAGCCTATACCCATACTTCTATACATAGAGATATTATATTCCAGGATCCATGTATGACAGACAACATAAAATTTTCTTTTTTAAAAAAGATTTATTTATTTATTATGTATACAGTGTTCTGTCTGCATGTATGCTTGCTGGCCAGAAGAGGGCGCCAGATCTCATTACAGATGGGTGTGAGCCACCATGTGGTTGCTGGGAATTGAACTCAAGACCAAGGAAAGAACAGCCAGTGCTCTTAACTGCTGAGCCACCTCTGCAGTTCTACATATAATCTTCACCTTTCTAAGTTTTGGTTGCCTAGCTTAATATAATACTTTTGAGATTTATTCATTTTTATGCAAACATTTATTTCATTTTCCCTTACAGTTACATAAATAAATATACATCTAAATGATATATGTGTATGTATATATTCATCTGTTTTGGACATCTAGGCTGGTACCATTTCGTTGTTATGAATAGATCAACAATGAGCACTGCTGTGTAGGTATCTCTTGTAGTATGATACAGAGTCCTTCTGGTATATGTTCACGAGTGGTATAGCTGGGTTAAATGAAAGCTCTCTTTTGAATCTTTTGAGAAACCTCCAGACTGATTTCCACGATAGCTCTACTAGCTTACACTTTAGATCAGCAGTGAAGAAGGATTCCTCTCCCCTCACATCCTTCACAGCATTTGTTGTTTTCTCTTTTCTTGATAGCAGCCATTTGGAGTGGGTTTTGCTGTGCATTTTCCTGATGGCTAAAGATGTTGGATAACTTTTCACTTTGGTCATTTGTGTTTCTTCTTTTGAGAATTGCTTCTTCATATCATGAGCCTATTTTTCTTTTTTTTTTTGGTTTTTTCGAGACAGGGTTTCTCTGTGTAGCTTTGCGCCTTTCCTGGATCTCGCTCTGTAGACCAGGCTGGCCTCGAACTCACAGAGATCCGCCTGTCTCTGCCTCCCGAGTGCTGGGATTAAAGGCGTGCGCCACCACCGCCCGGCTGAGCCTATTTTTCAACCAGCACTTTGGGGGTTTGGGGGTTTAATCGTTGCAATTATTTACATATTCTAGATATTTATCCCGCTCATGAAGTATAGCCAGTAAATATTTTCTTCCATTTTGTAGGCTGTTTCTTCATTTTGTTAACAGTTTCCTTTGCTGTGAAGAAAATTCTTCTTTGCATGTTATCTCATTGTTAATTCTCAGAGCTAATTCCCCTGCTGTTGGAGTCCTGTTCAGAAAATTGTTGCCTACACTTCAACCTTCAAGTGCTTTCTTATGGTTTCCTCTAGCAGTTCAGTGTTTCCACTTTTAAATTAAAGCCTGTGATCCATTTTGAGTTTCTTTTTATGTAAGGTGACGATATAGATCGAATTTCCTTCTTCTATGGGGAGATAATCAGTTTTGCTAGCACCCAGAAGAACACATCTCACATGCTCTCACTTGTTTGTGGATCCTAGCTTTGAATCTTCAGATGTGAGCATATAACCTGGGAGAACCGCAGAAATCAGAAAAGTATAAAGGGACTGTGGGAGGTGGGTGAGTAGTGCCAGAGCATGATACAAACGATGTGAAGTGGGAAATGAAACAGATAGGAGGGGGTAACTAGGGAGTGGGAGGGGAGATCAATGCAGACGGAGGAAAAATAACACTAAGGGAGTTTGAGAAAGCATAAGGAATCACATTATTTATTTACCTAGAATTACACATAATATACACATATGTGTATTATGCATAACTGTATATGTATGTAGATATATATTCATACATATTTTTATTGAAGTTATTTCACTTGGACTGACAATGCTCTCTCAAGAGCCATAGACTATCTAATAAAACTCCCAGGATTAGGCATGAGAGATACCCTTTCTTTCTTTTCAATTTTTTTTTGTAATTTTATTTTGTGTGAATGGCAGTTTTACCTACATGTATTTCTGCATACCATATGCCTGCATGCTGTTGCAGAAACCAGGAAAGGATGTCAGCATCTCTGGGATTGGAGTCACAGACAATTGTGAGCTGCCATGTGGTTGCTGGGCATCAAATACGCGGCCTCTGGAAGGGCAGCCCGTGCTCTTAACTGCAGAGCCATCTCTCCCACCCTGCACTTTACTCGTTTTCAATATGCTTACTCAGTTTTCTGGCCCTACGTGGCTCTGTAAGCTCTTATCTAGGCTCTATATCCCTCATATAGGTATCTTTGTCCAAGGATATCCATTATATTGATGTTTTGATGAAGGGATCAGGGCCGGAATCGAACAAGTTTGCTGATAGTATTCTTCCTCTACTCTTGTGATCATTACAGTTTTATACTATATATTTAAATCAGGAAATGGGTCTCTTCCCATCTTGTCTTCTATAATATCTGAAGATCACTTTTGACTCCTTATGAATTTTAGGATGAATATTTTAAAGTGTTATTAGGATCCTGGCGGTAATTCCATGAATACATAATTTGCTTTGGGTAATACAGTCTCCCAATCCATGAAAATATGATGATGTTTTCCCAGTTATGTCTATTTTTAATTATTTTGAGCCACAGTTTGTTTGCTTGCTTCTGTGTACATTTCTTTGATCTCTGTTGGAAGAATTCTTCCTAGATTATTTTATTGTTTTTGATGATACTGTAAATTGTTTTTGTTTGTTTGTTTGTTTGTTTTAGGGGCAGAGTCTCACTGTACAGCTCACGCTGGCCTAGAAGTCCCTGTGTAACTCTGGCTGATCCCATTTCATGATTTTGTTTCTATGCCTCAGCCTCCTGGCATGCACTACCATACTCAGCTTGCAAGTGGAGATTTGTCCTTCCAGGATGTATGTTAGCAATGGGTAGAGAGCTGCAAGCAGCCTTTGCAGGCAGATCTTTTGCCAGTTACTCTGCTCTATTCCAGACTTAGCTCTAACGTGTATTTTGTGGAATCTTCAGGATTTTATACATAAGAAGTCATGTCCTCTATAAACATATCATTTACTTTAGTTTTCGATTTGAACCTTCTTTCATTATCTGTTTCCTAATTAGTTCACGTTTCCAGTATTATGTCAGATACAAGTGGTGAGAGTAGGCATCCCTGCTTTGTGTCTGAGGTTTCAGAGAACGCTCGTCACCTTCAGCCACTGAGTATTCAGTTATCTGTGGCTTTTCCACAGGTGACTTTTCCTACCTAAGTGTAATAACAGTTCCTCACTGACTTTCTATTGTGAAAGCACGTTGAGTTTTATAAAATGTTTTCTGCATTAAGACTTTGATTCTTTGGCCGGGCGGTGGTGGCGCACGCCTTTAATCCCAGCACTCGGGAGGCAGAGCCAGGCGGATCTCTGTGAGTTCGAGGCCAGCCTGGACTACCAAGTGAGTTTCAGGAAAGGCGCAAAAGACTTTGATTCTTCATTCTATTGATATGATGGTAGAATTATGAATTTTATGTATGCATTATTTTTGCTGACCATATATTTGGTTAACCTCATCCTGGATGTGGTTTTGAGCGTCTTTCTGGGTGAGATTAACAGTTGAATTAATGAATAAATAAAGCATATTGCACTGCTCAGTATGGGCGGGCCTCACCCACTCCACTGACTAAAACTAACTGCAGGACAAGTGAGAGCCTGTCTTCTGGGCTTACTGTCTTCAAGCTGGAGCACTGGTCTTTCCAGGCCTTCAAGGTTGGAATGAAGCTGTGCCATCACCAATATTCTTGACTCCTCGGCTTACTCATTATCGATCTTCTTTCTCTATAATTATGTGATTTAATTCCTTATAACGAATCTCTCTTTCCTTCCCTCCCGTTTCTTCCCTCCTCCCTTCTCTTTCTTAAAGATAGATATTTCCTACTGATTCTTATGATCTTAGGAACCCTGGCTCAGCTAGATGTTTTACATTACATTGTTTGACTTTCATCAGTCATGAAAGGGAATATAAAGCCAGTAGGCTTATCTATTTATTTTTAGTTTCAACTCTGCCATAAATTGTGTGTGTGTGTGTGTGTGTGTGTGTGTGTGTGTGTGTGTGTGCATGTGTATTAGATCAGACCATAAAAATATAGCTGGTAGTAAAAGTACAAAACCCTGAGTGAAACTCCATGGCTTCAGAACGGCCATTCTAAATATATAAAGGTTCCCTGAGATTCGTAGTGTGAGATTGGACAAGTGTTTGTTTGAAGTTTCCTTAATCTAGATGTGTGATGTTTTCATAGGTGAGTTAATTACAAAAAAGTGAATTAAAAGGTTAAAACACTAAAATTTGCACTTTCAAAACAATAAAAATAATATTCAAATTGTTATGAAAATAGATTCGGAAGATTAGTGACAGGTGATGCTATAGAACAAAGTGAGTGCGCTTCCCACCGCTGCTTTGTGATTAAATGTAGCTTTAGCTTTTATTCTACATTACGTGTATGTTGCATCTGTAATAGGTTACAAAAGGAAAACTCCTCAAAGAAAAACTACAGAAATACTTATCGTGTATAATTGTGATGAGTTTTCTCTACATTGGTTTTTTTGTAAATCACATAGATATATTACTCCTCATATATTCAATGCTTGCTTTAATTTGTGTTCAGTTATTTTTTCATTAGATGATTTGATTCCTTTTCATTTCTTTTTGTGCATACCCTAAATATTTTTATTTGTGTGTGTGTGTGTGTGTGTGTGTGTGTGTGTGTGTGTGTGTGTGTGTGTTATATCATTCTTTGCTTCCTGGTCTCTAAAGTTTCTTGCTGAAAAATAAACTAATAATATCATTGAGGATCATTTTTTAAAAAAAATTTTTATTTTATGTATATGAGTGCTCCATCTGCATGTATGCCTGCATGCCAGAAGAGGACATTAGCTCCAACTACAGTTAGTTGTGAGCTGCCATGTAGTTGCTGGGAATTGAACTCAGGACCTCTGGAAGAACAGTCAGTGCTCTTAACCTCTGAGCCATCTCTCCAGCCTGAGGATCATTTTATTGTAATGAATATTTTCTTTTTGCTTTTAATTTTTCTCTTTTACTTTGCCTATCAACTGTTTAAATATAAGTTGTCTCAATGTGAGTCTCTGCTTTTCTGATTTGATTTCATTGAGGTTCTTGGGTGTTCGGATTCAGGTTTCTGTACATTCGTGGGGAATCTTTTGTTACCATTTCTTTAGGCAGTCATTTCCACCTTTGTCTCTCTCCTCTCCTCTGAAACTACCACGATGTATGCATTGGTCTACTTGATCATATTCCATATTTTCTGTCAAATCTGTTCACTTCCTCTTTTTAAGTCTCTTCTTTGACTCAATTTCAGATGCCTTGTTTTCAAGGTTTCATTTCATTCCTTCTATCTGCTATTGAATTGCAGACTCAACGCTTCTATACATTTACTGTATGTTCAGGTCCTGGAACTGCTAGTGCTTTTATCGTTTTTGTTCCTTTTCATAATTTTTATTTCTCTTGGTTGATGTATTCATTTTATATCACTTTAATGAAAACCTTAGTACCCTGTGCTTCTCTTTATCCTTTTGAACATATTTAAGCCACTGTGGGGCTGGTTAAGAGCACTTGATTCTCTTTTAGAGAACTGAAGTTTGGTTCCTTGTCTTTAACTCCATCTCCAGGAGATCCTATGGACTTCTTGGGCACCTACACTCGTGTGCACATGTACACACACACACACACACACACACACACACACACACACACACAGCGCTAAATAAATCCTGACAACAAAGACTGTTGTTTGAAGGTCTTAGACTAAGGCAGGCATTGTAGAATGAGCTTGAAATACCTGCACTCAAGAGTCTGGAGCATGAGAACTGGAAGCTTGAAGCCATCCATCCTGGGCTATATAATACAGCAAAGGATCTTGTATCAAAAAAAAAAAAAAAATCCAACAGCCAAGAGTGGTGGCGCATGCCTTTAATCCCAGCACTTGGGATGTAGAGGCAGGCAGATAGTTTGAGGACAGCCTGGTCTACAGAGGCCAGCAGGACAGCCAGAACTGTGAAACAGAGAAACCCTATCTCAAAAAACCAAGAAAAAAACCTAACCCCCCAAAAAAACCAAACCCCAAAAAGAAACAAAACAAAACAAAACCCAAGAAGTATTTGACTCCCAAGAAGTATTTCACTCCTTACTCCTCTGCCTATGTTTCTCTGTGGATAGTTCATGATAACTTTATTTTCTTTCTTTCTCCAAATGTGATAGTTTTTTTAAACTGTTGTTTTGCACACTTTATGGGGTTCTATATCAATGAAAATTGTGCATTTAAAAATCCAGCTGTTCCTCTCAGTCTTCTTTTTAGATTGACCTTGTGCCAAAATAGTCCTTCATTAGTTAGTTGATCATGTTTTGTATTCTTTCATCAGACTATAGAAGTTTGTCAATACTAGTCTTTACTGAACATGCATCCTTCACTAGTATTTTGTGTGGCTTTTATGAAGGGCGCGCGCACACACACACACACACACACACACACACACACACACACAAACACACACACACACGTCTTCTTCAGTGGAGTCTCGCCAAAAGAAAATGAACTTAATATTACTTTTGTAGACTTTTTAATCTCATAATGCTTTGAACATTTTTTGTTTTACTAATCTTTTGTTTGTATATTTTGGTTTATGATTTTTTTGTGGGCCAGTTTCCTATTTTTGTTTGCTTTTTAGAGAGAAAAGAAGGGTGAGTGGGGAGGTGCAGACAAGGTGGGATGCTACAACCAAGGTCTTCTGGACTCAGCACTGTGATTTGTCAAGGGGAATTCGGAACTGTTCCATCATCTCCGTGATGTGGATGCTGGAGGCAAACCCAGGCCCTCCTCAAGAGCAGCCAGTGCTGTTCTTAACCACTGAACCATCCACACCCACTCTTCGGACTTCGGGCTGGGGGAAGATACAATCTTGCTGTAGCTTCCATCTGCGTCTCCCTGTTGACTGAATCTGTAAGTACTTTTCCGCCCACTGACTGGCTGGCCTTTCGCACCTTCTTCTGCCAAGTGCCTGCTCAGTTCACTCACGCGCGGACTGACTGGATTAACTGCTTCTTCAGTGTCTACTCTGCTTACGCCGCAATTCTCCTGAATTCTTAGAAAACCTTCCTTAATCGTTTTGTTGACCTTTTCAACTAACCTTTGTTTACAGTTTTTACTTCATTGTTTTTCTATTTTTTCTTTCACATAGTAGTTATTTTCCCAGCAAATTAATTCTTTTCCTGAGTTTACTTTTGGTTTTAATAAGGTGTATTGTCTTGATTGTGTTCTCTTTCTTTCAGGCAAGCATTTGTAAGTATAAATTTCCCCTCAGCACTCTTCCTGTAGCATCTTTTGGGGTTAGCACAGTGTATTTTCATCCATCTCAGCACTTTCTACTCTTCCTCCTCATTTCTTCTCTGGTCTGCTGGTTGTTTAACCTACACCTGTGCTTCGCAGTAGGGACTTCTAGGCTTCCGCAGGGTCCCCAACCCTGGCTTAGTTCCACCACTTCCTCCTGTGCCGTAGCCAACATCCAGGTTCCCACACAGGACACTTTGTGCTGTCTCCACCCCACTCCATCCCCAGACTTTCCACATCCTCCTCCAGTGTCTAGCCTGGCGAGCACCCACTGACTCCCAACCTTTAATACCACATAAACCGTACATGGTGTTATCGGTGTTATCTCAGCACTCAGAAGGGAGAGGCAGGGGGATCACAAGTTCAAGGTAATACTCAGCTACATAGCAAGTTTAAGGCCAGCCTGAGATAGATGAGACCTTGTCTCAATTTTGTTTAGTAAACTGTTATTTGGCCAAGTTATTGGTCTTATGCAATTCTCTAATAAATCTAATAAATTGCTATAATCAGACTGTAGAAACCATTCAAGAAAAAAAGTTTAAACACTGTAACATGAATCTTAAATGTTCTTATTAATAAAAAACTCAGTGCCAGCTATTTGTGTAAATTCTGAAAGATCAGAGAAGCAGAACAAGCCACAGCCAACCTCACCTTGCCAATTCCTCAGCTGACCTTGTTTCCTCAAACTGGAAGCCTCTGTGTCCTCATCTGAAGGTATCTCAGCTGAACTGCTGCTAAAAAGCCTAAAAGCTAAAAAGGTTTCTAGTTCCTGGTCCTCACGCCTTATGTATCTTTCTGCTTCCTGCCATCACTTCCTGGGATTAAAGTCATATGTCTTTCCCAAGCAAGACATGAGATCTCAAGTCCTGGGATTAAAGGCGTGTGTCACCATGCCTGGCTGTTTCCAGTGTGGCTTTGAACTCACAGAGACCCGGATGGATCTCTGCATCTAGAAGGCTAGGAATAAAGGTGTCAGTGCCTCCATTTTCTGGCTTCTATGTCTATCTAGTGGCTGTTCTGTTCTCTGACCCCAGATAAGTTTATTAGGGTGCACAATATATTGGGGGACACAATATCACCACAAACAGAATTATAGTAGTTATTTTCATATTCAGTTTGTCATATGCATTTATATTTATATTCAATTTGACTCTGATGTGAACTGATATATTTAATTGTATATTCCAAAATATTGTTCCATCTTTATCTGTGCATCTTATACACACTCGGAAGGGTTTTTCCCTCTTTAAGTAGGAAATGAAGAATGTTTGAGGAGGTGGTTAAAAGCTTCTAAAAGGACAGATCAAACTAAAAAAAAAATGGTGATTCTGAGAGCACAAAAATTTGGTGAAAAGGTTCAGCTGAAGCAACAAGACTTGTGTTTGTAAATGGAATGTACCAAAATACCTTTGTGAATTTGAAGGACAGTGGGGAGGGCCTTATGGGAGGGAGGGTTTGGAGGGAGTAAAGGGAAGGGAGAAATGTAATCAAAGTATAATCTCAAAAATAAAAAAATTGACACAAAAGAAAAAAGAGAGCATCATTCCTTGGCTTACAAGATGATGGGAGACTTTAACGAAATGAGTGAATTAAAAATGTGCATGATGGAATTGTAGGAAGATGGGAGAGGGTGGATTGCAAAGGCCAGTATGCATTATGTACATTTGTACAGTTATTAAAAACAATCTTGATAAGATATTTGGAAATAAAAAGTATAGTTTATTTATGAAAAAAAGAAAGAAAGAAAGAATACAGCTGTTGCTGGACCTGACATGTTGTGGAAGAGCATTGGTAATTCGTTTGCAGGAAAGGTTTGGGAAACTTGGACCAAGCAAACTCAAAAAAGCCTAGAATGCTGCAGGTGGCTTCAGGGGTGATGGCTGCATAGATCAGAATGCTGACTGATGACAGCCAGGCTGATGAGATTTCAGATAAAGATGAGCAATCTGACAGAGATTGTTCTGCGGGCCACTCCTGTTTCACTGTGACCACTAAGCTGGAGGTATCTCATCCATTTAGGAGATTCTGTGGGAAGCTAAACTTCAAGTTGACAGAGTAGTTAATCTGCTGGAGGAAACTGCACCACAGACTGGCAGCAGTGTGGGTGTTACTGTCTGTTTCTAATAGGATGGGCAGAGGAGGGGCAAAGATGTATGAAGATGTGCAGTTTATTGAGAAAATAAGTACAAATAAAGGATCAGTCTAAGGGTGCCTTTCTTGTTGCTCTGATAAAACACCCTGACAAAAGCAACTCCAGGGAGAAAGCATTTATTTTGGCAGACAGTGTGAGGGGACAGCCCCCCATGGCAGGAACACTGGCAGGCAGCGGGAGCTTGTCTACACATTACGTCTGCAGTCAGGAAGCAGAGAATGATGAGCTTTGGTGTGCAGCTGCCTCTGTCCTTCTTGCAGGGTTCAGGACACAGGGTCAGGGAATGGCGCCATCACGATGAGTGGTTCTTCTCACCTCCATTAACTTAATCACAGTGCTCCCTCACAGGCCTGCTCAAAGGTTTGTCTCTTAGTTGATTCCAGATACTGTCAAATTGATAATCAACACTAACATCATAGAGGATGCAGTTGCAATTATTAGTGCCATTAAAACTTAAAAGTAGAAATACATCAGCTTGGAGATTTAGAATATAGATTTCTGTACATTTAAATAATAGGTCACATGTTAGGAAAATCATTCGAGGAAACACAAATTAGATTCTGTGAGACACAGTTTGAGGTTAGTTCTTCATAATAAAAGAAAGCAAGTGTTTTGTAATCACAATAGGAAATATTCCTCGAAAGTGTCTCAGGAATTAGTAAGGTATAAAAGGTATAAATTTATTTTTTTTAAAAGAAAGTATTTAAAATTACCTGGGGTCGTATTTTTTTTTTTTGTTGTTTAGCTCACAAGATTGTCTTCTTCCTGGTTTTTCTTTGGTGAAAAAATAGCATAATTTGAAAACTGACTGTGGTTGAAGCATGCTTATTTGTCTGTGTAACAATAAAATATTTTTCTTCTATAAAAAGTTGGTGTGAAGGTTCAGCTAAAGCAGCAAAACTTATGCTCGTAAGTGTACCATGCCCAAGCTGTGTTAGAATCTGCAAGGGGATTGTACCACAGTGTTGTCAGAAGTGCGAGGACAGAAAGAGTGTTTGCTGATCTTTCATGAAAGCTATCTCCATAGCCTTAGATATTGATGAACAGTTAAGTAATAAGGCAAAGGCTTAGGATCAATTCATTATCTGTTTGAAGGGGGATGGCCTCAAAGAAAAGTAAATATGGATGAACTGAAGAGCATTTTCTGTAATGTATAACTTCTGTATGAACTGATCCATAATTTACATGATTGGGGAGGACACAGTAGGGAAAGTAGATGACTTATTAATAATCAACAAGATGTGAAAGCAATTTCAATATCCAGTGGAGGAATGGATAGAGAAAATAAGGCAGGCACAGAAAGATAAATGCCACATAACACCACACATACGTAGAACCTAAACTAGTTGATTATATAGAAGGTGGGACTAGGAGAGTGGTTGTGAGGAGATTATGTTGTTGAATGGTTGGGTGAGGTTGGTCAAGGTATACAAAATTTCAGCATTTAAGTAGGGTGAATAAGCCCATGAGATCAATTGTGCTATACAGTGACTATAACAACACATTATGTTCTTGAAAATACTGCCAGTGGGTGTTAAGTGTTCCTACTACAGAAGTGCTAAATATAGGAGGTAATAAATACTTAATTTACTTAGGGCTAGTCATTTTTATTATATATGTGTGAAGCATAATGCATGTTTCAAAACATCATGCTGTCCACATAAATGTAATTTTTAATTGTGGATTTGAAAAACAAATGTGATTAAAGTGGCATGAGGATACCTAACTCCTGTGAAGGAGTATATCCTTATACTAATTATTTGTAGCTGCATAATAAGCTCAGCAGCTTAAAGCAATGTATATTTATTATCTCACTTATTTTGAATCAGGCGTTCAGGCAAGCCTTAATGGGTTCCTCTCCACCAAAGCTTTATCAGATACTAGTAAATTAATGACCAGATAAAAAGGATAAAGTTTTTTTTTTAGAAAGATTTAACCTGTTGCAACCTGCTAGAGCCTCAGTTAGTTGCTAATCTTTGTCTAGAAAATACCTCCATTTCCTCATGAAGATGTGGACCTCTCTATAGGACACACCATGACAAAGTACTTTATTGGAATGAGCAAATAGGAGAGCAGAAATCTGATCATGGCAGAAGCCACAGTCATATGCTTATCTTGGAATCGGCATCTCATTCTTTTTGATATTAGAAGCAAGTCACTAGGTCAAGCATGTATTCAAAAGGAGAGACATTTATAGAATATGACTAACATGAGGTAGAGTCATTGGCAATGATCAAAGAAATAACACCATCGATTGGCCTACTTTCCAGAGCTTCACAGTGAAATGAAAGGTAAGATCTGTTCTGGATGTGTATTGATTGAGAAAATTCTACATCAGTACTTAATGTCAGAACTTCTGGTACAAAAGGGTACGAGTATGTTGTCAATGAAAGAAGGCTTTACCTGGAAATAGGACTGTATCCTCCCCATGAAGAAAACATTTGCAAAAGGATAGAAGTCTCTTAATATATCAACTCTGATCAATTTGCTTCTAGGAGTGGATCGACTCCAACACAGAAACAGAGCATCCTCTCCTGTCCCATGTTATGAAGTAGACTCTACCTTGGATACTCTAATTATATAAGTGATACATCCCTCACCTCAGAGACTACTTATATCCCCATACCAAATGATACTATGATAGGAAGGAACCTTCCTTCTCATATTCCATCATTAAACAGTGTCTTCTGAAATCTGTGTAGTATCTTTATTCAAATGAAATCTTAGCAACTGTCCCACAGACCAGGTTGCAATGTGTCAGACAATAATATCATTTTATTATGGATATATAAAAATCACCTGGAGTTCTAGCTAATTAAATATAAAACAAATTTAAATTGAAAATTAGGAATAAATTGATAAATTAACTTGAGGCTGGAATAGCTTTTTTGGGACTTTAAAAAATCACATATTAATTGTACAAAGGAAT
Source organism: Peromyscus californicus insignis (assembly GCF_007827085.1). Taxonomy (NCBI): domain Eukaryota; kingdom Metazoa; phylum Chordata; class Mammalia; order Rodentia; family Cricetidae; genus Peromyscus; species Peromyscus californicus. Next base: position 15,638,684 of record NW_026294391.1, read on the forward strand.
GAGCTTCACCATGACATTGTCATCTCAAAAGTATATAGAATCTTAGAAAGCCAAAAACTCTAAAATAAATAAGTTGGTAATCACAATTCATGTATTTTGTGGTAAAATTTAAAGCACTTACACTGATGACATTTTAAAATAAAATTACGTTCTTTGTTAAGGTAAAATTATGTCACTTGCAGGAAAGTGGATGCAAGTGAAATTATCATATTAAGTGAATTTACTCAGATTCAGAAAGACAAACGTCACATTTTAAAATTATTTGTGGACCTAGATTTTTCTCTAGAAACATGAACTAATGTATGTGTATGTGGTATTAAATTAGAAGCAAAACTGTAGATGAATGAGAGGGACTAATGGGAGAAGGAGGGGACAGATGGGTTGAACATGGTTAACGTCCACTTTATCAGCTGGAGGATGGCTCGTCTATCAAGCACTTGCTTTGCAAACATGGTGACCTGAGTTTGATCCCCAGAATTCACCATTAAAACAAAGTATGGAAGCATGTGCTTGTAATCCTAGTGCTGGAAAGGCAGAGACAGGAGAACTCTGGGCCTTTCCAGCCAGCCATTCTAGCTAATCTGCGAACTTCAGGCCAATGAGAGACCCTGTTACAAATGTGGTGGATGGCATTCTTGAGAATGACACCTGAGACTGTGCTATGGCCTTCACATGCACATGGACATACATTTGCACACAGACTCACATACATGTGCCAAAGTATACACAGAAACACACATGTACACAAATGTGCACACATGCATAAAAAGTACATTATCGAATAAGTAAATGACAGCATATCCTGGTGTGGATGTGGGGGAATGTAAACAGCTTATACACTGCTTGTGGGAGTGCAAACCAGTACAACCACTATGGAAATCAGTGTCGAGGTCCTCAAAAAACTGAAAATAGATCTACCACATGACCCAGCTATACCGCTCTTGGGCATATACCCAAAGGATTCTATAACCTATTACAGAGATACTCATTCATCTATATTCATTGCTGCTTTACTCACAATAGCCAGGAAATGGAAAACAGCCACGACATCCATCAATTGATGATTTGATAATGAAAATGTGGTACACAATGGAATATTATTCAGCTGTTAAAAAAAATGAGATTGACAGGTAAATGGATGGAGTTGAAAATAATCATTCTGAATGAGGCAACCCAGACACAGAAAGATAAACATTGCATGTTTCTTATCAGTTCTTGATATTAGCTTTGAACCTTTTTTTTTTTTTTTTTTTTTTTTTTTGTTTTTTTTTTTTTTTTGAGACAGGGTTTCTCTATGCAGTTTTGGTGCCTGTCCTGGATCTCACTCTGTAGACCAGGCTGGCCTTGAACTCACAGAAATCCATCTGTCTCTGCCTCCTGGGTGCTGGGATTAAAGGCATGCACCACCACCCGGCTAGCTTTGAACCTTTAGATAGGTATTGTCCATTTGGAATACCCACAGAGGTCAGAAATTTAGTAAGGAGCCATTAGGAAGGCCTTTCAAGAGAAGGGAGATAGAACACAGTGGTATAAAATGTTAAAGGTGTAAAATGGAACAAGAAGCATTAAATTGGAGTGGAACATGGGAGGGGAGGGTGGGGGATAGAATATGAGGAAAGACAACTAACATTAAATGCCTTATGAAAAAGCCATATGGAGACCTATCACAACAGAAGCATCATAAGATATATACATACACATTAATATAAAATTTTATTGGAGTTATCCTAAATGGAGGTACTATACCCCAAATAGACATCTCATTTTGTTAACAAACAAAATCCCCAGTACCAGGAATAGGTTACCTCTTTTTGAGTTGCTGGTCAATGGGGGCCACATAGACCCTCCCCAGAATAATAGACTATTGCCAGTACTCTTGACCACCTTCCAGAACTTGATGATTAAGACTCGACTGTTACAGACATTGCATATTTGAGTCACAAAACATGGAGAAATCAAGGTGGTACTCACCTGAAACCTTCATCCCTATTGGCTGGCTTGTATGGCACTGGACGGTGCTATGCATACTGCTAGGAGAGAAAAATAACCCACAGTACCACCCATCTGTGAATGCTGAAAGCTATAAGGACTGGTCTAATCAGATATGCCCTCTGGTGTGATGGTGGCACAAGTGTTATGAGGGTAACTAACCACTTTCTGATCAGATCTAAGGCCTGCTCCATGAGATGGAATCCATACCTGACACTATTAAAGGGGCCCAAATCCTGTGGCTAGATAGGTGATAGGCCCAAAGGGAGAAACCAGACTATTATTCTGCTGAATGAACACACTATTAAAACAATTCCTAGTGACACTTTTTAGCTATACCCAACAGATCAAAGCATCTCTCGACTCTCATCAGAGAAGCTTCTCCTTACAGTAAATATTAATTAACACACAGAGATTTCTGGCTGGCCAATGCGCAGAGAATAAGAGACTGTGTGGTGCTAAGCACTAAATGGGACATACATCACACACACACACACACACACACACACACACACACACACACACACACACACACACACACACGGCTTAGGGATCTTTGTGGAAGCAGTGAACGGAATCAGTATAAGAGCTAGAGGTGGCTGATAACATCAAGGAAACTTTTCTAGACACAATAGAGCAGTTGGACATAGGGACTCACAGTGATTGTGACAGCCTGCACAAGCTCCAGCCAGACAAAATCCCAGGACAAAGATGGGAAGGTGGGCACAACATCCCACCACTAGCTGAGGAGAGAGTCAGTTTTCTTTAACGATGTGACACCTGCTAGGTTGACCACACACCAGTTCAAACCCCACTACTGAGACTAGCTGAGCAACACAAACTGAATTTGATGGAGAGAGAAGAGGAAGAAGAGGAAGAAGAAGAGGAGGAAGAAGAAGAGGAGGAAGAAGAAGAGGAAGAGGAAGAGGAGGAGGAAGAAATTGAAGAAGGACTCAAAATCGAGTGGGAAGGGATGAGGTAGTGAAGAGTGGTTATGGGAAGAGTTGGGGGAGGGAGGGTGAATATGTCCAAAATACATTGCATGAAATTCTCAAAGAATTAATAAAAACATGGTTTAACCAAGTACATGATCTACTTGTATGAAATGTCCTTATGGAGCTGAGTGGATGGGGAGCGTGTAAGAACACTTTCTCTGGCAGCATGAGTACTTGAGGTCTAATATCACATAAAAAGCCAGGCATGGCCGTCACACATGTAAGCCCAGCGTTGAGGAGAAGAAACAGGGGGTCCCAAGAGCTTGCTAGCAAGTCACCTTAGATGAAACCGCATGTGGCTGGTTCAGTGAGAGACCCTGTCTAAAAAATCAGGAAGTTACCAAGGTCTTCCTCTGGCTTCCCCTCTTGCATGCTTGGGTCTCACCCCTACCCTCATGTGGATGCACCACAGAAATGCATTCAGCCACACAAAAAGAAAATGACTTCATCCAAGTCAATACTGTGTACAATGAATATACACCAATAAACATTAAATTTACTAAAATATTAAAAATGAGCCTGGGGACATAGCTAAGCTATAGAATACTTCCCTAACATGCATGAGGCTCTGGGTTTGATCCCCAGCCACACATTACACAACAACAAAAATGACAAAAATGACTCCCTCAAAAATGGCTGTGGTGGCCATGCCTGTATATGCCATCACTAGGAGTAGGGGCAGGGGGATCAGAAGTTCAAGGTCATCTTCAGCTATATAGCAGGTTCAAAGTCAGCCTGGGATACATGAGAAGAAAAGTTAGAAGATGAGCAGATTATATATAATGAACTAAAATTAGTCCAAACCAAATGAAAAAAAAAATACGTGAATCATTCCAAGAATCTGAAATGATGGAAACTCTGTAAGTCTTATTAAAATTTGGAATGTTGTTCTCTGATAAAGATGTGCTGCCAATGACTAGCAAACTACCTACAAGGATTATTTATCATCTACACTGCATGTGTTGATCAAATAAGTTCATTCTAAACTACATTTCTTTATTTCCTTAGCATTGACTGATTATTGACTGAAACACAGCAAAATCTATAGATTTTGTCTTATACCTGGAGACTGCATTTCTCTCAATACTTTATGTTGCATCCTGCATTCATATACACACACAAAACACACATATTCACATGCACATACACACATGTACACATGAATATATATGTAAAACAGATTCTCACAAAGTCTTTGCAAAATTAAAGCATAAGAGAGAAAGTTGTACACTACCTCTATACATACCATTCAAACACCACACGCAGCAGACTGGGAAAATAAGCCTGAAGCTTATACAACTTGGAAATACTGCTTTAAGAAAGAAGTAGGAAATTGTAAATACAAACTTAGATATATCAGTTAATTTTTATTCACAATGAAGCTCATTATAATGCATTACATTTTTTTCATTAAAAAAAATTGAGCCGGATGTGGTGGCACACACCTTTAATCCCAACACTTGGGAGGCAGAGGCAGAGCCCTGAGTTTGAGGCCAGCCTGGTCTACAAAGCGAGTTCCAAGACAACCAGAGCTACATAGTGAGATCCTGTCTCAAAAAATATTGATTAAAATATAATTACATCATTTACCCTTCCCTTTCCTCCCTTTAACCCTTCCCATGTCCCCTCCCTCCAGTTACTTCCATGTCCTATTCCTCACTCCCCCTCAAATTAATGAACTCTATTCCTTGATTATTATTGTTACATATATAGGTATAAATATATAAATACAAATTGCTGGCTAAAAAACTACCATAAAATGTCACAAAACCTACAAAAATATACATCTCTTATTTTGCATTTGTTGGTTACTCTTCTTTTATTATTTCATATAAAAAGAATTGCAAAATATCATTTGATAATTTTTAGTTATTGATAACAGATATACAAATAATGAAATTCATATGTGAGTACGTGCTATAAATTACATATATATATTTCATGAAGGCAGGGACTACAATGAATTCTTTTCAATCAATTTCTATTTTTAAAAAAGCAAAAAATATAGTTCATGCATAATTAGTTTCAAAGTCAGCTAGGAATATGAGAGCCAAGTACAGGCAAAAGATCTGAATATCTATTGAGTTGCAAGTAAACATGCAATGTAGAATGTTGTATTAAAAAAATAGAATAATACTTATGTGTAACTGAATGACCTATGATATATGATAAGGAGAACATTCAACTTATTGTCATTTTTATTATTTTATATATTTTTTCTTTTTATTTATTCTTCTCTCATACACTACATTTTGACCACAGCCTCCTCTCCATCTACTCCTCCCAGTTGCCCCCTACCTCCCCTCTCCCCCAGATCCACTGCTCCTCTGTTTCCTGTCCAAAAAGAGCAGGTTTTTTAAAAAAATAAATTAGTATACTTTGCTTAATTTTTGTTTTGTCTTGTTTTTCGAGACAGGGTTTCTCTGTGTAACAGCGCTGGCTGTCCTGGAACTCACAAGAGATCCGTCTGACTCTGCCTGCCGAGTGCTGGGATTAAAGACGTGCGCCACCACCGCCCAGCACTTTCCTTAACTTTTAAGTTATAAACTTGGTACTGGTTTCATATGGCAGTTTTATACACATAGGTTATTATACTTTGTTCTTATTCACTGTTTCCTCACTGTCCTCTCCCACTCCTCTCGTTCTCCATGGTTAGTGGTCCTCTTCTTTCTCCCAAATAGTAAGTACTCCCTTCTCCTTCCATGCCATATGCATCTCATTTCCCTCACCCTTTTATGGTCCATTTCACCTCCATGCCCCCGTGCACAATTTGCAATCTGGGTGGTGTAATATGGGATAAACATGTAGTATCTGTCTTTTTGAAGTTGGCATATTTCACTCAATATAATGATTTCTAATTTTGCCCTTATTCTTGAAAATGCCATGGTTTATTTTGTTTTTCTTTCCAGCTGAAACATTTTCTACTAGGTGCACATACTAAATTTTCTTTTACCATAGAACCTAAGAGGGGTTGACTTTCTTAGCTATTGTGAATAGAGTGGCAAAAGAATGGATATGAAAATATCCTTGGACATTTGTCCAGGCATAATATAGCTGGGTAATATGATAGTTTTATTTCCAGGTTTCTAAAGAATAAGTTTTATTTTATGTATATGGGTGTCTTGCCTGCAAGTATATCACAGCCCAGAAGAGGACATCAGATTCCCTGGAACAGGAGTTACAGACAGTTGTGAGCTGCCATGTGGGTGCTTGAGATTGAACCTGGGTCCTCTGGAAGAGAAGCGAGTGCTCTTAACTGCTGAGCCATCTCTCCAGCCTCTAATTTCTAGCTATTGAAAAATCTTTATATGCCCACTGGCATTGCTATGGCTTTTTCTTTTTCCCATGCCACAGTATCACCTAGTGCCTTTGTTTTCCTGAGGCCTTCTGACTAGGATGAACTGAGGTCCCAAAACAGTTCTAATTGGCTAACTTTTTTAGATTGACAATTTTTTTTTTTTTTTTTTTTTGGTTTTTCGAGACAGGGTTTCTCTGTGTAGCTTTGCGCCTTTCCTGGTACTCGCTTTGGAGACCAGGCTGGCCTCGAACTCACAGAGATCCGCCTGCCTCTGCCTCCCGAGTGCTGGGATTAAAGGCGTGCGCCACCACCGCCCGGCCTAGATTGACAATTTTTAAAAATTTCTAAAATTAAAATTTAATTACATCACTTCCCCCTTCCCTTTCCATTCATGACACCTCAACATTATAGATGCCTAACCCAGACCTGAAGAAGGACAACAGCAGCAGACACACTGAAGGGGGGAAATCTCACAGGCTCATCCCTAGACAAAGGACTACACACAGCTAACAACTGCTGAGAGAAGGAGAATTAGACTCTCCCAGGGATGAGCTCCTTAAGTAGTCAGCCCTGAAATAATACACGATGAGGACTTTAAGTCATTAAGTATGGGTACCGAATGTATCTCCCAATTCGATTTAACTGTGTTTCATGCATAATGAGTGAAGAACATCAGCACCTAAGAATACACATAATACATTCATACTAACAGTTGGCTTAAAATATACCCTGGTTTTAAACAGGGGGTTCTAATTGATTAACTTTTTCCCCCAGTATCAGAGCTTTATTAGGAGGAGGTGGGGCAGAAGAACCAGGTCTGGGGGAGACGCATATGTAGAGAGCAGAGAAAGAGAGAGAGAGAGAGAGAGAGAGAGAGAGAGAGAGAGAGAGAGAGAGACAGAGAGACAGAGACAGAAACAGAGAGACAGACAGAGAGACAGAGAAGAGGTAGTGGGGGGGAGAGAGAACAGAGAAAGCTAACTTTTCTTTTTTTTTTTTTTTTTTTTTTTTTTTTTTTTTTTTTTCCGGTTTTTCGAGACAGGGTTTCTCTGTGTAGCTTTGCGCCTTTCCTGGGACTCACTTGGTAGCCCAGGCTGGCCTCGAACTCACAGAGATCCGCCTGGCTCTGCCTCCCGAGTGCTGGGATTAAAGGCGTGCGCCACCACCGCCCGGCTGAAAGCTAACTTTTCAAAACAGCTTTCCAAATACTTTTTGCTATTTTACTTGTTTTGACAACTGTCAATTCAGTTCATTAATCCATTCAACAGTTCATAATCTGATTTTCTGTGTGTATTTAATTTTCCAGTTTTTAAAAATGTATTCTATATATTAATCCTCTATCTGGGGTATTTGGATTGTAATTCTAGGTATTAATCCCATGTCTAATTTCTTTCATGGCAAGTTAGTTATTGATATATAGAAAAGCTACTGATATGCATATATTGGTTTTTGTAACTGCTAATTTGCTGAACATGTGTGTCTGGTCCAAGCTTTGTGACTGAGTGTTTAGGGTCTTTTAAGTATAAGATCATATCTTCTTTGGATATGTATAGTTTGACATCTTCATTTCCTATTTCTGTGTCTTTTATTTCTTTTCTTATCATTTTTTTTGTTGGAGCTAAAACATCAAGCCCATATTCAATACTGTAAAGAGAGTGAGCACCCTCGTCTCATTCCGGCTTTTAGAGAAAATACTTTCGGTTTCTCCCTAGTTAGCATAGTATTTGCTGTAAGTTTGCCATATATAGTCTTTATTATGTTGAGATGTGTTTCTTCTATTTCATCTTTCCTGAGGGCTTTTATTGTAGAACAGTATTGAACTTTGTCAGTCTCTGGCTAGTGACATGATCACGTGATTTTTCTCCCTGAGTCTATGTATGTACTGTGTTAAATTTATTGTCTGCATATATTGAGCCCACCATACAGCTCTGCAATGAAACCAACTTGGTCATGGTTATCCTATCATGATCACATTAATGTAGTCATGAATTCAATTTGCTAGGAATTTATTGAGAATTTGTCCTTGTGTTCATTGATATTTGGAACTGGGACATAGTTTTCGTTTTCTTGTCTTTATCTGGTTTTGATTACAGAGTAACACTGATTTTACAGAATGAGTTTCATAGTGTGCCTTCTGTTTCTATTTTGTGAAGCAGTCTGAGGAATGTTGATAATTAACTCCCTAAAGGTTTGAAAGAAGTGGTACTCTGGCTGGCCATGAGCTTTTTTTTTTTTTTTCCTTTGCAAGCTTTTAGTATGACTTCAGTATCATAGTATTGTGTTTCATTTTCTATTGCTGTGATAAAACACTGACCAAAAGCAATCAGGGGAGGAAAGGGTTTATTCCATCTTACAGCTTGTAGTCCATCATGAAGGGAAGTTGAGGCAGGAACTCAAGGCAGGAACCTGGAGGCAGGAACTAAACAGAAGCCACAGAGGGGTGCTGCTTACTGGCTGGCTCTCCATGGCTTGCTCAGCCTGCTTTCTTATAGAACCCAGGACCACCTTTCCGGGGATGGTACTGCCCATAATGGTCTGAGTTCTCCCACATCAAGCACTAATTAAGAAAATGCACCACGAACTGTTAAAAAAAGAAAGAAACAAATGGAGAAATACATGGGTAAAATAGGAAGAAAAAAAGCAAACAAAAAGAGTTGGAGAAACTTCTTTCAAACCTCAAAACTTGTCTACTGCCAATATATGGCCAGGGGATGAGAGTCAGCTGAACGTGTGAGCTTTTGTCTTTGCTATGGATTATGCTGGGGTTGAGCCTGTATTGAACATGTGTATGATGTCCACTAGAGCTATATTCCTCTTATATCGTTTCCCTGTTTTACATACCAGGGGCCACTGCTGGCCATATTTAGCTCTGCCGTGTGTGGGCTAGGCAGGTTCTCTGACCCTCCCAAAGCTCCCTCGATCACATCTTCTGGTGTGACTCATGTTCCAGCTGGGGACCGTCTCCCAAGTGTGATGGGAACCTGAAAAGCAACCACAGCACTGAGATGCATACGGGCTGGGGACCTGTCTTTAGAATTCAATATCTCCTAAGTTGCGTATGCTCTTCAGAGTTGTCAGGCTCTGTATCAGCCAAGAGTGGAAAGATGGCTCAAGAACATGATGCACTTGCTGACCTCAGACTCAGGGCTACCCAATGTCGCTGTTTTCTTCAGTTTATGAGATCTGCTCCAGGCCGCTGGGGGCTAGGTTACATACTTCACCGCCTAAGCTGAACCATCTGCAGCTTGCACTTTTGTTTGGTCATGCTGAGCCTGTCCCCTACTTCCCACAGCTACCTCTCAGGGCTGTATCATACCCTGGGGTTCCCTGGCTCATGGCTGTTCTCTCTTCTCAGTCCCCCCACCGGGAGCGGGGCTCATTCTTAAATGACATGCTTTTTCAAGGTTATCGGTATCTCAGCACTGTCCTCTGAACCATATAGGCTGGTGAAATGAGATCTCTCTCCATTGCTAACTCATCTGCTGGAGGAAACACTGTGCCACCAAAAGTCTCAACATGACTCGAGGCTCGTGAGTTCTGTGGACTTGTGCAAGCATAGTCCTACCAATGGAATTGCACCAGGGTCACCTGCTTTACGGTTCAGAGCATCTGCTTCCTTTCTCCTATTTGGCAAGTAGCCCAGCTGGAGCTGCCTTCTGTTTGCCTTACTGGGCTGCCCATCCTTTTCTTTGCATTCTTTGGACACCCTAATATTACCTCTGTGGTTTTCTGAAGCTCGTCCACTCTGTGGAATAAAGTCTTTGCTTTCTTATGAGACTTGTACTTAGCCAGGCCATGCAGAACCAATTTTTGGCCTTCCTTATTACCCAAAAGTCTAGTGGTACTGTAACTGTATAGGAAAAGTAAGAGTTAAATGTCATATCATGTAAAAATTCCTATTTGAAATCATTTGTGTGTTTGAGGAGTGACTTATATCGCTTTCCATGAGGAAAGGTTTTGAGAAATAGTGACATCAGCCAAGTTGTAAGCCTGTGGAGATTAGATATACAGATATCAAGAAAACACTATTGCTGTGCTAAAATACACACATGAGAGAGAGAGAGAGAGAGAGAGAGAGAGAGAGAGAGAGAGAGAGAGAGAGAGAGAGAGAGATATGAAACGATCTCATTGGGTTAAGCAGATCTAAGAATTTGGAATGAGAAATGGCAGTTTGAGGAAGTGTTAAGAGAAAATGAGAAATTAATAGAAAAATGGTCTGATATGGTTGTTGAGACAAAAATTTCTGCATCTATACCTCACCCTTGTTAGTCTCTGAATAAATGAATCTCTATGCCTTACAAGGATATCTTAAAAAGTCTAAAGAAGCTAGGCGAGGTGGCACACACCTTTGGGAGGCAGAAGCAGGTGGATCTCTGTGAGTTTGAGGCCAGCCTGGTCTATAGAGTGGGTTCCAGAACAGCCAGGGCTACACAGACAAACCCTGTCTTGAAAAAAAAGCCTAAAGAAAGTCATCTCTACCATGCTCCTGCAGTCCTCATTTAGGGACATGTTGTGAAATCTCAAATTCCTTTGGACAAAAAACCAATAAATTCAGGGATGCCCATCAGGGGAGGCAAGGTTTTATAGCTGTTTTTCAGTTTCTTATATTCATAAATACAGCCTGCTCAGTCAGTATAATGTTACTTGTATGTATGTTTTCAGGGCTGACCATTTGGCACTGGACAACCAATTGGTGTGCTCTTCTCTCTTTTTAAAGGAAGATTCTACAGTAGTAGTTTTCATATGGCTTTTTTGAAAGGTCTTTATTTATTCCTTCCCACACTCCTTCCTCTAACCTGCTCTCCTCTCCCCGACTCCAATTTAACCTTTCCTGTTCCATTATTCTGGAGGATTGTCTTAGTTAACTCAATTGATGTAGGAAGAGCCATCCTACTTTAGGCGGCACCATTCCCTAGGCAGGGGTCCTGAACTATGTAAGAGTGGAGAGATCGAGCTGAGTGCACTTGAGCATGCATGCATTCATTTCTCTCTGCTCTTGACTATGGCTGTGTGTGATATGACCAGTTCTCTCAAGTTTCTACTGCCATGACTTCCCTCTTAATGGACCTCAACCTGGAGTGAGCTAAACCCTTTCTTTCCTAAGTTGCCTGTTGTAAGGGTGTTTTACCACAGCAATAGAAATAGACTCTAATGGAATGTCCTGTTTCATTCTTGATACCATATTCTCTCTCTCCCTCTCTCTCTCCCTCCCTCCCTCTCTCTCTCCCTCTCCTTCCTTTCCTCCCCCTTTCCATCCCTTTTATCCTTCCAAATTTTGTTAAATGTTTATCCATTTCATTGATATTTCTAAAAACCAGTCTTTTACTTTTTTGATATTCTTTGGTCTTCTATTTTCAAAATTATCAGTTTCTGATCCATTCTTTATCATGTTTCTCCTTCTTTATTTCTATTCATTTTGTTCCCTTAAAAAGGACTCTTTAAATATAAGACTGTTATTGACTTAGGGCCTACATTTTAAAAGTTATATCTATTTTTTGATACTTCATGTTTATCAGTGAATTATTTGGAAGGGTATGTTTAATGTCTAAGTGGATAAATATTTTACTGTCTTTTTTCTTCTTTTCTTTTGGGGCACTGAGACATTGAACCTCAACTCTCATACATAAAAGGTAAGCTTTCTATGAATTCAGGTTATATCCCCAGCCTCTTTTTTTTTTATTTTCCCATTATTTTTTACTCATTGATTTCATTATTACCAGATAGCATGGTTTATGGTTGAAATTCTTTTTAAAAGCATTGAGATTGATTTATGACTTACAATATGTTTTTTGTAAATGTATGCTGTGAATGTTCTTATGAATGGGTAGTTTAAAATAATGACCAGCGAGAGCAAAAAAAAATCTTTCAGAGGTGTTACCTTGACTTAGGTGGAAGACTTATGGAATGTGTTCCCAGATCTATGCTCATAAATGTTTCATTTGCCTGAAGACTGATCTGCACCTCTATCTGACTTTGATCCAACTATCAATACTAACTAACTACTAAGGAGTCTTGGAGAAGTCTCATACATTAATGTTTCAGGAAGCAGCACCAATGAATTTAGTGTTGGCCATAAATTTTGGAAATAACTTTTAACTCATATCTAGCTTGCTGATCTGTAATTTAAGATCAGTTTTGTATGCACAAAGTACCAAAGCAGAATATATCATTGCCAGGCAAGGTCTGCCAACCTAGGTACCACAGAAGATCTAAAATGGGCCAAATCTGGGCTCCAGATCCACTGACTTGTAAACTAAGAGTAATCCTGCATCTGTAGGAGGCTTCCTGGGGATTTCAGTGATCTGTCACTGGAACATGCTTGCTGTAGTAGTGTTGTTTGAATGAGAATGGCCTCCATAGGCTCATATATTTGATTAATTTGTACCCAGTTGGAGGAGCTGTTCCAGAAGTATTAGATGTATCATTGTGGGAAGAGGTATGTCACTGGGGATGGGCCTTGAAGTTTCCAAAGACTCATAGCATTCCCAGTGTTCGAAGGTGCACTCCCCTACCTACTATTTGCAGATCAAGATGTGAGCTCTCAACAGTTTTTGTCACCATGCCTTTGCCCCACAATCACAGACTCAAAGCCTCTGAAACTGTAAGCCAAATAGGCTTCTTTTATAAGTAGCCTTGGTTATAATATTTTGTCACAATAATAGAAAAGTAACTAAAACAGTGGTTTGAGTGAGATCTCCATAGTCTTGGACTTTTAAATACTTGGTGCCTAGTCGATGGCTCTTTGGAATATTTAGGAAGTATGGCCTTGTGGGAGGAAGTATGTCACTGGACATGGGATTTGAGAGTTTAAAGCAGTGGTTCTCAACCTTCCTAATGCTGTGACCCTTTAGTAAAGTTCCTCATGCTGTGGTGATCTCCAACCATAAAATTATTTCATTGTTACTTCATAACTGTAATTTTACTACTATTATGAGTCGTAATGTAAATAGCTGATATGCAACCCCAGAGGGGTCGAGACCCACAGGTTGAGAACCACTTGTTTAAAGCATCACACCATTCCCAGTGCTCTGTCTCTGCTTCCTGTTTGTGGTTTCAGCTGCAAGGTCTCAGCTTCTGCTCTGGATACCATGCCTGCAGTCTGCTGCCTCAGGTCTGTAGCATAGACTCTCTGGAACCATAAGCTCCAAAATAACTTCTTTCTTCTATAAGTTGCCTTGGTCATGATATTTCATCACAGCAACAGACAAGTAACTGATACACTTGGTAACCTCAATAACACAATACATATGAAATTGCTTCAAATCATCCCAAGTCCTTCTCAATCATGGTCTCAGAACATTCTGCGTATTTAAAGTCCAAGCTAAGAGACATGTCTTAGTCTATGGGGCAGACGTTCTAACATCAGTATCAAAACTGATGGTAAAGAGCTGTTAATCTCCTCCCTGACTTCTCTCCATTGTTGCTTGACATACTTGCCCACATAGGAACCCAGAGGTAGCCACATTAATCAGTAACCCCCACAGGCTGACCTTCTGACCTTAGTATCTCTATAAACTTTGACAAAGGAATCAAATATCTTGGCTGTGTTCTGAAAACAGAACTGCTCATGTAGGAGCCTACCAGGAGACACATCTGTCTGTGACCCTGGAGACAAACTAGAAGACCTTTGTCTCAGTTATAGACATGGAAATAGCCCTGCTACTCAGTTTTAGCCCCTCTCAGTCACAGGATTGGTTACGGCTGCATGCCTCCAAGTCCCTGCAGTGGTTCAGTGCAACACTGTCAGGCACATGGAAGAAAGCATACCATTTGTGCATATAATAAGAGGACTAGTGGCCCTTGTGTGAGGGCCAGCACTGGGAACTGACCTGATAGTCCCAGAAAAATAAACCATAAGAGCTGCACCTGTGTTAGAGATTCTACAAAGTCAAATGACTGAATTTCATGACTATGGAGAGTTAAATGTTGCAGACCAGAACCAAATTATTTTGAGCTACTTTTAGCTTCTTTGAAAGCTGTTCATTGCCACTCCATGTATTACCTAAACACTTTTGTGACTATCAAAACTTTAAAATGTATTCTGAGCAAACCACTAGCTCCCAGCTACACAAAAGCTAAGAATGTCACCAGATATCATCCGAGGCCCATAGCAAGCTCAAACCTGTCTATCTGATGTGCCAATGAACTTCAAGTGTCTTGAGGTACAACTTCGTCCTGTTACCATAAAAAACTTCATGAAACTGTTACCACATTGGACTATGGTATTTGGGGTAACATGAATCTGTGTTCCAAGATTCATATTTGGCTCCAGAATGAACTCTTCTTTCCTTTGAGTTGAGTGTTACATTTTCGAATCAAGAGGTTCAAGGTAGTACTAGACAGTCTAACCCGCTCTGATAACAGACAGGATCCCCATTTGGTAGATCATAAAGCTATGTTAGTTTTCTCATTGCTGGGAAAACATATCTGACAAAAAGGGTTTTGGAGGAGGAGGGGTTGACTTGGGCTCACTGCTAGGAAGGTATGCGGTTGGGATTCTACATCTCCTCATGGATTCATCACTTCTGGAACAAGGAAGGATGCAGAGAAAGGGGGGGTACTTACTAGTCCTCAGTTGGCTTCCTCCTTTTCTCCTTGGAATTCAGTCCAGCCCCCCAAGCCTGATCCCATGGGATGGTGAATCACACATTCCCAGTGTGCTGTTTTGCTTTAGTTAATTCTCCCCTAGGGACTCCCTCACAGACACATCCAAATGCATGCCTCTCTAATGTCCTAGCAATTTTCAAATCCAAAATAGTTGACAAAGAGGACTAATTTTCAAATCCAAAATAGTTGACAAAGAGGACTAATGATCATACTATTCCACTAACCACAGACCAAACTGTCAACTCAGCTGGAATATTGCCTATCATATAGTAGGACTAGGGTTGCTTGCCTCTATCTGTTGGTCTGAGGTCCTCAGTTCTGAGAGACTTCTTTCTACGGCCCTCTCCATCTTCAAAACCATTCTCTGTGCTGCACTGCTTCCACTTACTCTTCTGTTGCTAAGACAATGAAACTCCTTTGAAATGGCTGTCCTGGTTTGGTCACACGTTCCCAGGTAATCTTAAGGTCAGCTGACTCAGGTCTTAACTTACATCTGGAAAAGTCTGCCCCGGAATACCCATATGAATGTCTTATTGAGGAATCAGAGAATGGAAGCTTTGTAGGGCAGCTTTAGCATCTTTCTCCTTAGCCTCATAAATTCACATCCATAGAAAATGGAAATTAGAAGGCATCCTCATTTAAAGTCCTCAGAGGTTTTTCTCCACGGCATTGTCAATTTAATGTCCATTTAGCTCTAATGTGCGCAAGTTTATCATCTCAGTCGTGAACATGAAATATGGTGAAAGGTCCAGGTCCAGTCTCTGAAGCATACCTTGGAGAGCACAGTCCTTCTCTGTCTGTGCCGCCAGCACTCTCAGCTTGCAGTGCTGAGGGGTGTGTGTGTGTGTGTGTGTGTGTGTGTGTGTGTGTGTGTGAAGGTTAGAGGACAACTTGTACGACTTGCTTTTCTCTTTCTGTAACAAGGGATCCTAGGGATCTCATTCATGTTGTTAGGTGGCAAGTGGCTCATCTACTGAGCTATCTCATCAGCCCCTATGTCCTTTTATTTAATGAATTTTTTCAGATAGCACATTTTTGTGATGTGTATTGTTATCCATTCTGCAGATAGCACAGTATCACGCATTGCTATCTATTCTCAAATATCATGTCTCTTATGTGTAGTATATTTTCCATTTCTATTTAATTACAACTACTGATACCTTATAGCTTTAATCTGAATTTTTTTTACTTGTGCTATCTTTATTTCTCTTTTCCCCCTTGCCTTTCATTTATATCCTTTTGACTATTATATAAAAATGCTTAAATTTCATTAATTCAGAAACAATTTGTAAGAAAATATAAGTATGGCTTCCAACAGAAGTGTGATCCCTGGTCTTGGTACCAACCTGTCATATATGAGTTTGCAATGAAAAAGAAACTTTCAAGTTAAATAATTTGTAACCAGAACTTTAATCTCAAGGATCCTCCCAAACATTAAAAATGACAGCACTGGGGGAGAGGGGACACTTGCATACTAACTCCCAAACTCAGCTCCCCAAGAACCTTCGAACTGGAAGGACAATAGTCTTTTGATATCTCAGATTTCCAAAGAAAGACTATTTCAGAAGCTGTGTATTCATATACACCAATCATATGAGGAACTTAGGCCCCAAACACTGGTTAAATGCCATTCAATTTGTTGGATTCTACATACTTTATAACTAGGCAACCTTTGCCCAGAGTGCACACTAGCCGGATTTTTCAACAACACTTGGTTGTAGTCAGTGGTTCAGCTTTATTTGTTGGCCTGTGTTCACAACAGCTTTTAAAGAGTGCTTAGTCATTCACAGCTGCATACTACACCCCAGCTATGAAAGAAATTAAATCTCTGTTCAATGGCTGCCGCTTGGGTTTCAGCATGTCACACTTTAGGCCGAGCAAGACTTAGGGATTTAGTTCAGTCTGTGAAATTAAAGTTCATAGCAAACCCAATCTTCCTAAGGAAACATTTTAAAGTAACAATATTTTATGTATTCTGTGCCTCATATGAACCATTTCAAACTATAAAGAATAATATCCTATGTGGTTTCTGTTCCAAGAGACAAACCTGAGCAGCTAGAACATCTTAAAATGTACCAAGCTTATGAAATTTCAAACCAAACTTGAATTTTCTGTATATACTCCTGTTGAATGAAGTTATTTTCTATATACCAGCTCTCTTGTAAACTGTTCTTTTTCCTTTGACCTAGATGGGCTACCAGACCTAAAGAAGAATTTGGACAGCTGTGACTTATCTCCCAAGGCAGTGACCTCTCTCTTCTCTATCTGGATGGGGGGAAGGTTCCCAGGGGAGGAAGAACCTAGAGGAAGAGGACCCCAGGCCCAGAGTAGCCCCTCTCCCTCTCACAGACTGGCTCAATGGTGCTTGTTTGGGAGAACTCAGCAGAAGACTTAACTTTTTGTCATGAAATGTTTTTCTTCTTTCTCCTACTGTGATTGATAGTTTTACTGGGTATAGTAGTCTGGACTTGCATCTGTAACGGTGTCTTAGAGCTTGTAAAACATCCATTCAAGCCCTTCTTGCTTTTAGAGTCTCCACTGAAAAATCAGGGGTTATTTAATAGGCCTGCCTTTATATGTGACTTGGTCTTTTTGCCTTGCCATTTTTAATATATTTTCTTTGTTCAAAACATTTAGTGTTTTGATCATTATGTGTCACGGGGAATTTTTGTTCTTGTCCTATCTGTTTCTTGTTCTGTGTGCCTCTTACACCTTGATAGACAATATTTTCCTTAGATTGGGGAAATTTTCTTCTATGATTTTGTTAAAAACATTTTCTGTGTCTTTGACCTGGGTTTCTTCTTCTTCCTCTGTTTGATATTTTCTTAGTGCCCCATATTTTCTGGGTGTTTTTTTTTTTTGCATGGATCCTCTTTAGATTTAACATTGTTTTTGACTGAGCTATCCATTTCTTCTACCTTGTCTTCAAGATGTGAAATTCTCTCTTTTACTTCATTCAGTCTGTTGGTGAGGTTTATTTTTCATCCTTTTGTTTGGCTACCCGAGTTTTCCATTTTGAGTTTTAATCAGCTTGAGTTTTCTTTAGAGATTCTATTTCTTTGTTAAATTCTTTCATATCTTGAATTGTTTTCATTATTTCATACACGTGTTTGTGTTTTAATGGTCTTCATTGTAGCATGAATTACACATCCTCTTTAAGGTCCTTGAACATATTCATAATTGCTATTTTGAAGTCCTTATTTCTTTTGTAGTTAAATTGGCTTTCTTGGGGCATCTTACAATGGGGTGCTGGCTTCTGGAGGAGGTATTTGTCTTGGTTGCTGATGTTTGTGCTTTTGCAAAGGGATCTAGGGATCTAGAGTGATGACATTTGTATTTTTTCTTGGTGTGGATACCTGATCTCACCTTTGTTGAGTTACCGTTTGGGTCTTTGATTGCTGTCATGCCAGTCTGCTGTGTTGTGGCTCAGCAGAATGACGACTAGTTTCCCATCTTGTGGCCACTCTGGGTTGCAGGTTTCATACTCTCAAGCAGTTTCAGATCGGTACAGTGGGTTGGGTAGGTGAAAAGCCAGCATGCAGGGGAAAGGGCTGACTCTGGAGGTCTCTTAAACAGGACTCGGGGTCCAGCTTCATGAAGGGCGGCTGACACAGAAGTCAGCCTGGATATAACCACAGATGGCAGGAGTCCCAAGGGAACGGAGATGGGTTGGAAAAGGGGGCTGAGATATGCAGTAGCAACTGACCTAGGGGTACCCAAGAGAGACCAGAATGGAGGAGGGGAAGGAGGGCACAGGTAGCCAGCCTACCTAGGTCCCAGCCAAGTGTTGTGGCTATGGGATCCTTGTTGTGGCCTATGGGAACACTTGAGAGTGTTCTGTGTTTGGTGGAGAATCACAGAAGACTGGAGATGGCCTGGGAGGAATGGCTGAGGCAGGTGGTGAGGAAAAACTAGGGAGACCCTTGGTTCACACCAGGAATAGTGGCCAAGTCTCAAAGGAACCTACTTTTTTTTTTTTTTAACATTTTGTCTGTGATCTGTCCTGAGGAGTTTCTTCTCTGATCATGTCTGTTTGCAGTTCTGCATGCTCCTTGTATTTAGATGGCTCCTCCATTCTCTAAATTTGAGCAATATTCTCCTATGCTTTTATTCCACTGTCTTTTATGACATTTGATCTGCCTCTGCTCTTCTACACCATTAATTTTCAGGTTTAACCTCTGGAGCATATCCCAGAATTGGGGAAACATTGCTCACATGCTTTCATTCTTCCCTCTTGTATGCATCTCTTTGTATTATTGTCTCAAATTTGTCCTCCATCCTTGAAATGAATTCTTCTCCATGGTCTTGCCTGTTGATGATGGCATGTATTGCTATTTTATTTGATTGTCCACCTGGTTCCAAGTATTTCTGTTTGAGTGTTTTGAAATGTTTCAATATCCTTGCTTCACCCCACCCCCATACTTTTGCCTCTAATTTACTAACTGTGACATTCACTTTGGAGACTGTCTTGTAGAGGCCTGGGGTGAGTTTCCATACGTTCTGCATCTTTTTGTTTGACTCTTCTATATGATCATGAATTCTTTTCAAAAATTAAGACTGAAGCCTTTCTCAGATATTTCTGCTCTCTCTGTAATTTTAGATTTCCTTATAGGGGAGTTGGTTGGCTGATGATAACATTTGGTGGTCGTATCATATTCTTTGCTGTGTTTTGCACATATTATAGTGGGTTTGTTTTTCAGTTTTCCCCTTGCCCAATCCTATTTGGATATTTTGTTTTCTGTAATTTGTCCGAGAGGTAGATCTGCCTGAAGTTTAGCTACGGGGACTGGCGAAACTTGGTTTTGATTGTCAAATGCAGTCACTGATGTGATCTGGACTTGTCAGTGTGCCAACAGGACCAAGGGTGGGGCTGCAGGCTGAGCAGCAAGGTGACATGGTACAGTCAAAACCTTTGTGACCCTCTGGATTTTGTGAACATGCGGGGAGCGGGGGGAGGGGGGAGATACCAAACATCGGACCCACCAAAGTCTGTCTACTATCAGTGGGCTGTGGATAGAGCCATGAACTCAAAGTAACCTCTAAGACCACAGTCATATAGACTCTGGAAACCCACATCCACACTGGCCTTAGAGACTACTGGAACCAAAGCCCCAGTCTCTCGGGAAACCCTGGGCACACTCGGTGCCAAAGCTGAGATTTATCTGTATTTATCTCTGAGGTCACTGGGATGGAGACCTTGTTGCGGGGTGCTTTCTGGTGCCAAAGAAGCCAGATATGTGGACACACTGTGCCCTGTGGTCCTGCAGAAGCCAGATATGTGGACACACTGTGCTCTGTGGTCCTGTAGAAGCCAGAAGCCTAGTCATACACTGCTTCTGGTTCCACAGAAGCAGAGCCCTGAAGGCCAGCTGCTCTCTGCTCCTGGGAAAGCCAGAGGCCTTGTCATCCCTTTGTTCTCTGATCTCACTGGAGCCAGAGGCCTGGTCTTCCATTACTCTCTAGTTCTGAAGAAGCCAGAGGCCTAGCCTTGTAGTACTCTCTGGTATGGCTAGATCCAGAGTCTTTGAAACTTGAAAAAAAAAAAAAAGAATCTAAATATATAAAATGCAAATTACTCGATGAACAAGAGTTGAAATAAAATGACTCAAAATCACTCACCAATTGTGTGGGCTGTTTGAATTTTACTAATGACTTCAAGGTATTGGTGAGTTTATTCCATTAGAATTTCACAACAGAAACTACCTTGGATATGCTTCCTCCCCAAGTCTTTTTAGGTTCTAGTCTTTCGGTTTTTCCTCTCTCCCTTGACATACAACTTCTCTTTTATCTGCCTCTCTGAAGTCTTGGAAAAGCTTTACACTTTTCTGTGCAGAAAAATTTAGTTTTCATCTAGCTAATTCTATTCTTATATATTCCACCTAGCATACTATAAAAGTGACAAACTGGGTAGCTATATTGTGTAGTATTGAAGAATGCCAGATTGTCAGATTGTGTGTGTGCGTGTGTGTGTGTGCGTGTGTGTGTGTGTGTGTGTGTGTGTGTGTGTGTGTGTGTGTGTGTGTGTATGTGCATGCGCTCATAAAATAAGGATCCCAATCTACATAAAAATAACTAAGGAGTGTGCTGTGGAAAAGAGAAAAGAGGTTTCTGCAAACGAGGAAGGCTTGCCTCATTAATGAGATACGGGACTAATTGTCCCTGTTGGTTTGTCATTATAGAAGAGGTGGCAGCCCTGTTTTTATGTTGAGAAGACCACGAGTAAAGACATAAAGTTGATGGTGGTGAATGTAAATGATCTTATACTCAGCAGATAATATACAAGCATTTTTAGTGTTTCAATTTTAAATTCTTAACAGTTTATATATTCTGTGGTGTTTGTATTACCTTAGTTTTGTTACTTTTTCCAAAAAAAAATTTCAAGCATGAAAATTATCTGACATTGATTTTTGAGAATCGAGGTAATACAAACACACATATTTATATTCTTTATGTTAACTACAACTAAAGCCCCAGATATTATGTGCAAAACAAACATAATAATACTATGAAATGTTGTGGGATAATCTTTCTGTACACTGTGAAGATGTGTTACTAGGATTGGCTCAATAAAAAGCAAAATGGCCAATAGCTGGGCAGAATTTTCAGGGCAGAGAAAACACTGGATGAAGAAGGCAGAGGTGCTGAGAGACACAGAGGAAGCAGGACATGCAGGAGAAGAAGTAACAGCCACAAGCCATGTGGCAGGAGGTAGACAAATAGAAACGGGTTAATTTAAGTTATAAGAACTAGTTAGGAACAAGCCTAAGATAGAGGCCGAGCCTTCATAATTAGTAAGAAGTCTCTATGTCATGATTTGGGAGCTGGCTGGTGGGACTCACTACAATGAAAGGTACAGAGAGGAAGAAGAACAGATATGATCTTAAGTCATAAGGAACGACAAAGTGATGAGTTCTATACATTTGTTTTTGTCTAATATATCTCAGCCTGGGTATTAGAAAAAGCAGCAACCCATAAAAGCCAACTTATGCAGATAATAGAGTCTTCTAAACACTTGCTTACTCTAGCCAAGGAACCTGGCAAAGGAAGGGCTAACATAATACTTTTAGATAGTAATTGCTTTTCTTTTTTCTTCTCTTTTCTTTTCTTCCTTCCTTCCTTCCTTCCTTCCTTCCTTCCTTTCTTTTTTTTTCGAGACAGGGTTTCTCTGTGTAGCTATGGAGCCTGTCCTGGATCTCGCTCTGTAGCCCAGGCTGGCCTCGAACTCACAGAGATCCGCCTGCCTCTGCCTCCCGAGTGCTGGGATTAAAGGCGTGCGCCACCACTGCCTGGCATAATTGCTTTTCTTAAGACAAACATCACTGAAAAACAATGGCTCCATCCTTTCCAGCAAAGGCAAGGTGCAAAATACAGTAAAGTGAAATTAGAAGTAGAATAAAGCATCATAAGAGTAGAGCAGAGAGAGGAGAAAGATTTCCTGAAACTGGGGATAAATGAATAGAAATTAGTCTGAACAACAGAGGTAAACATGACTGAACATGAAAAATAAATCTTTGGGAAACTGGAGGACCATAAAATAGAAAGAGAATATGGCTTGAATGTATTTGAAAAAAAGCAATTCCTGATAATGCCTCAAGTTTGAGAGAGGTCATAAGGCCCTGTATTCAATAATAATTCCATATGAAAATAATCCCAAAGAATTATAGTCAAGACACAGCATAGTGAAATATCTGAAAACCAGACAAAAACTATCTTGAGATCACTGAGAATGAAGTAAAACGTTACCTATATGGGAAAGCTGACTCAGTGACAGCAGCTGTTCTCAACTGAAGACACAGATGTCATAAAGAAATGCTGTACCAGGCTGAAGAGATGGCTCAGTGGTTAAGAGCACTGGCTGCTCTTCCAGAGGTCCTGAATTCAATTCCCAGAAACCACATGGTGGCTCACAACCATCTGTAATGAGATCTGGCGCCCTCTTCTGACCTGCAGGGATACATGCGGACAGAACACTGTATACATAATACATAAATAAATCTTTTTTTTTAAAAAAAGAAATGCTATACCATTTCAAAGGGCAAGAGAAAAACATTGCAAATTCACAAGCCCATATCTGACCCAAATATTTTTCCAATATTAAGAGAAGCATTAGATGAAAGAAACTAAGAAAATTACTCACTAACACCTCTACCCTAAAAGAATGGTCAAAGGTCTGCAATATGGCTCAGTGAGTAGAGGCATTTGCCACCAAGTCTGAAGACCTGAGTTCAAGTCACATAGTGGAAGGAGAGAATTGACTTCTGCAAATTTTCTCTGATCTGTACATGTATGCCATGGAATAAGTACACATACACACACACACACACACACACACACACACACACACACACACACACACACACACACAATTTGTTCTTAAAAGGCATGATAGAAAGAAGTTTCTCACATACAAAGGAAGTGATCTTTTCAAAAAGGAAAGAAATACGGGCACAGCAAACAGACATGAACAAATCAACAGACTTCTCTTCTAGAATTGTCTCTATGGTGTTTAATGGTTGAGACAAAACTTACAATGCTAGCTGATGTTTTCTAGATGCTTAGAGAGGAAGTATTGAGATGGTGATTTTATAGTCAAGGAGAACACAGCAATGCAAAGGGTGGTAAGAAGTTTAAAATTGACATGCATTGATAAAATGGTACCAGAATCTTAGGATAAGTTATGCTATGTGTATATTATAATGTCACTAAAACTATATAAATAGGCACATCTAAAACCATTAGATGAATCAATATTGACTAATAAGAATATACATGAAACCATTTTGTGGATGCAAGGGAAGTGAACTCATAGTGAGAAGATAGCCCTATCATGGTGTGTGGGTTTGAGTCTCCATATTTATTTTTCCCCTTTTTATTAACTAATTTCCATGGCATAAGCTAAGTACATATTTAACAGCTTGGGTTTATGTATACAGTACATTTACTAAGCTATGTACAGAGTTAAGTTCCTATTAAGTCAAATGACAAAGCATGTGAAAAGGAGATTCAAATGCATCCTGGGGGCAGCTTCAGCAAAGCGTGTTTGGAAGCTTGACTTTCCATTTATTTACATTATGGAGTTTTTTTTCCTATGGATGGGACTTTTGCAGCCTCATCAGGGACTGGGAAAGTCACAGGAGCGGAAAGAAGGCCCCAGAGCAAACAGTCCTTTCAATCATTTCACTGAGTGCTTATTGATGTTTCTTTCTCCCTGACAACTAAAAGGCACCAGATGCTCATGCCCTCTTTGCTATAAGCACTGACAAGAGTTTGCACTTGGCAGCTGGAGGCCTGATTAAATGGGGTCTGCACGGAAATTGCCACCTCTTGGGCTAGGGAGAGGTGGAGGTGGTATGAGGCGCTCCCTCAGACCTCCTCATTTCCTGGCTCACTCTGATCCATAATCTCTGGAAATGCACACATCAACACATGAAGCAGAAGCAGGTAGTCAGCATTTTGTCTTCCCAAGAGACTCTGAGACTCTGCATTTCTTCTTATGATATCAAAATGCTTTGTGATTCTTGTTGATTGGCATGTAAGGTTAAGGAACCAAGGAGTGGGGGAAGGAAGTGGGTCTAGAGAGGGAAATAGCAAGTCACTGGTATTATAATGGGAAAATGGGGAAAACGGAGTGGGGGATTTAACTGGGGATTGGATAAGAGAGAGCAATACAAATGGAATGGAGGGAAGAGGGATAATTAACACTAGGGATGTTTAAAAAAACACAGAAATTATATTATTTTATGTCCCAGACAGTGACATCATCAGTTGACATGTCAGCACAGATGGTGGAACTCTTTCAAGGCCTCACCCCTAGATGAAGAGCTACAAACATCTAAGACTGCTGAAAAAGAAAGAATCAGTCTTCACCGGGAATGAGCCCCTAACTGGTTATCCAATACCAAATGGACAATCCTAAAAATATATAAATACAAGCAGCACTAAAGGGACTAAATGGCTGTATTTATAATTTTTTTTTTTTTTTGGTTTTTTCGAGACAGGGTTTCTCTGTGTAGCTTTGCGCCTTTCCTGGGACTCACTTGGTAGCCCAGGCTGGCCTCGAACTCACAGAGATCCGCCTGGCTCTGCCTCCCGAGTGCTGGGATTAAAGGCTTTATTTATAATTTTTTATTTCTTAATTTTATTTTATGTGCTGTGAGTATTTTGCCTGCATGTATGTCTGTGCACCATGGATATGCCTGTGGAGGCCAGAAGATGATGTTGGATCCTATGGAACTGGAGTTACTGATTGTTGTGGGGTATCTGTATAATGTGTGAAGACATACTGCTGTGGTTGGTATAATAAAAAGTTGAATGTCCAATAGCTAGGCAGGAGGTATAGGTGGGATTTCCAGGGAGAGAGAGGAAGAGGAGGGGAATCTAGACACAGGGGAGATGCCAGGAGACACAGAGAGGAAACAGGAGGTGCAAGATGGAAGAAAGGTCATGTCACATAACAGAACATAGATTAATAAAATATGGGTTAATTTAAGTTATAAGAGCTAGTTAAAAAACAAGCCTAACCTAAAGGCCAAGCTTTCCTAATTAATAATATGTCTCTGTGTCGTTATTTGGGAGCTGGCTGGCGGGACAGAGAAAGACTTGTTATAACTGATGGTTGTAAGCTGTGATGTTGGTGTTGAGCATTGAACCTGGGTCCTCTAGATGAGCAGCCTGTGCTCTTCTTACCTGCTAAGCTATTTCTCCAGCCCAAGGTTGTATTTATCTAACGCTCTCTAGGCCTCCTTCTTTCCCCCACCCCTTAGGATCTTAACTAGATTTCTCATTGATAGCCATTCTGACTAGGATGAGGTGATATCAGAAAGCAGTTTTAATTTACATTTCCCTGATGGCTAGGGATACTGAACACTTTAAAATATTGGCCATTTGTGGGCTTTTAAAAAGCTGTGTATTAGCCGGGCAGCGGTGGCACATGCCTTGAACCCCAGCACTTGGGAGGCAGAGCCAGGCGGATCTCTGTGAGTTCAAGGCCAGCCTGGTCTACAGAGCGAGATCCAGGACAGGCTCCATAGCTACACAGAGAAACCCTGTCTCGAAAAAACAAAACAAAACAAAACAAAAGGAAAAAAAAGCTGTGTTTTCAACTCATTGCCTCATTTGTTGATTGGCAGTTTATAGTACGTATTCATGTAAGGATCATAAAGAAAATTAAAAGAAATAAAAATAGAAAAAAATTAAATAAAATTGGAGATAATAATTTAAAAGAGAAACCTGACAAAAAGCATTGGAGAGACTGCAGGGAAAAATAAATCCATTATTAACTGCTGGTGGCAGTTCAAATTGATAAAGCCATTACAGAATGAGTTTGGAGCCTCCCCCCAAAACAATTAAAATAGAATTACCATATGACCCAACTATTGCACTCCTGGGCATGGTATTTTCATCATCATGTTTATTGCTGATTTTTTTTTATCATAACAAAGAAGTGAAACCAACTTAGTTGTCCATCAGCAGATGAATAAACAATGAAAATCTGGCACATATATAAAATGGAATGCTACTCAGCTATAAAGAAAAATTAAATGTAAAATTTGCAGGGAGCCGGGCGGTGGTGGTGCACGCCTTTAATCCCAGCACTCGGGAGGCAGAGCCAGGCGGATCTCTGTGAGTTCGAGGCCAGCCTGGACTACCAAGTGAGTTCCAGGAAAGGCGCAAAGCTACACAGAGAAACCCTGTCTCGAAAAACCAAAAAAAAAAAAAAAAAATTTGCAGGGAAATGAATGGATTTTAAATGTATAATATTAAGGTCACACAATCTTCAAAAGAAAAAACTTGCATATTCTTCCTTATATGCAAGTCCTAGCTTATACTATATATATGTTATATATATGATATACATTTATATATTACATATGTGTGTGTTTATAAACAAATGTACATGTGGGTACAGTATATATGCATGTAGAAAGAGATCAAGAAAGGATAGATATTAGGTGATGAGGAAGGACAGCATGAAGGTAAAGGACACATGAGTTGTGAAAGAGCATATAAAGTTAATTGTATACACAGTCTTAACTCTGTTGTGACTTTTTTTGTGGTAGGTAGATAAGTGCATAAAATGTAACTAATAGTGGAAGTGTAATTGATAGTGAGATTCCCCAACCTCAGAATGACAATTCTAGCCATATAAAAGTTCAGTGAGATATATAGATTTCGAGTCTGGCTAATCTCATTGCACACTGGTGGCCCTGTTTGTAGAGGTTTAGGAGGTGTGGCCTTGCTGGAGGAAGTATGTCACTGGGGGATGGGCTTTGAGAATTCAAAGCCTTGCCCCACCTCCAGTTCACTCTCTTTGCTTCATGCTTTTGTTTGAGATGTGATCTCTCAGCTTCCTGCTTCTGCTACCATGCCATCATGGATTCTGATCCCTCTGGAACCACAAATAAAAAGGAACTCTTTCTCCTATAGCTCACTTTTTGTCATGGTATTTTATCACATCAAAATAAAAGTAACTAATAAATGTACCCACTGCTGAGTTCATCAGGCTCCAGTGAATGGTCACAAAGACAGCACTGATTAATCTCAGTGGAACAAAAAACCCCAACAAAATAGATATTCTTCAATGTGTGAGAGAGATTTGTGGAGAAGAGGAGAGGTTGTCAGGTATGATGGGGAATTGGGGAATGAGAACAGTCAGTCAGTATGCATTGTGAACATGTGCAAGAAGAAGAAATTTGATGAAAACTAAAATAAAGTAAAATACACACCTGCACGCCTATGTTTATTGCAGCCTTACTTACTACAGCCAAAAACTTCAGTGCCTGTCAACTGATAAGGAATAATGAACAGGTAATGAAATGTAGTATACAGACACCAAGGAATAGCTTCCAGCATAAAAGGATGACATTCCATAATCTGTGAGAACAGGAATGAAACCGGAGAATATTATGTCTAATAAACCACATACAGAAAGGCAAATGATACATAATCACACAATATGGGTAACAGTTAATGAAGCTACACTATATAGGAAGGGAGGTTACGTGCTATTATGCAAAGTAGGAGTCATTATGAGAACCACAAAGCAAGTAACTGAATAATGTACACAGAAGAAATGAAAAAGGGCTCAAAGTGGAACACAGATAAAACATAAACACTAGAGAAAGCATTTATAGATAAATTATGAACAAAAAGTGTATATGATACACAGGGGCCATCAAGATGGCTTATCATGTAAAGGCACCAGCTATCAAGCCTGTCAACCTGATTTTAATTCACAGGAACCACATCTTAGAAGGAGAGAACCAAATCATGAAAATTGTCCTCTGGCTTCTACACATATGCCATGGAACATACATGCCCACAGATACACACACACACACACACACACACACACACACACTATATATATATATATATATATATATATATATATATATATATATATATATATATATAATTTTTAAAAAATTGAAGAAGCCACTTTGGGCAGGAGAGATGGCTCAGCAATTAAGAGCACTTACTACTCTTTTAGAGCACTGAATTCAGTTCCCAGCATCCACACTGTCACTACTGTCTATAACTCCAGCTCCCCTGGAGCCAATGAACTCTACTGACCTCCATGGGTATCTGGATATACATGCACATACACACAGACCTACACAAATACACATAATAGAAAATAAAAACAAACTTAAAAAAAGACACAAAGGAAAAGAGTTGGATCACCATACTAATATCAGAGGAAATAATATTTAAGTTCAAGTAATTTATAGGAAATAGAAGAATTTCATATAACAATAAAGTGATTAATTCATCAAGAAGATATAACAGTTATAAACCTATATTCACCAATAAAAAAGTCCCTGAAATACTAAGCATAACTGACAGACTACAAGAGAGAAATAGACAGCAATGCAATAAGTGCTTATTATTAAAGTACTCTGTTTTCAATAGTAGATATAACATATACACAGAGGACTTGAACAAAATTATAAATCAATTATACTTCAGATATATGGAACATTCTCTGGGATAAACTTCTAGGTCACTAAATAATTTTGCCAATAATGGAATTTAAACAAACTCTTAAATAGCCAAGACATCAAAATGGAAATCACAATAAAAATGAGAAATTATTATGTGGTGGTCTGAATGAGAATGGTCCCCATAGGCTCATATATTTTTATACTTGGTCCTCAGTTGGTGAAACTGATGGGGATGGATTAGAAGTCATTCCCTTGTTGGAGGAGGTGAGTCACTGGGGCACAGGCTTTAAAGTTTCAAAAAGCTCATGCAGTTCCCATTCAGTAACCCCTGAATCCTGCTTGTGGATTAAGATGAACTCTCAGCTATTGCTCCAGATCCATGTCTGCCTGTATGCTTTCTTGTTTCCCACCATGACAGTCATGGACTCTAAACCTCTGAAACTGTGAGCCCTAAATAAACTCTATCTTCTCTAAGTTGCTTTGGTCATGGTGTTTTATCACAGAAACAGGAAAGTAACTAAGACACTTAGAGATAAATGAAAATGAAACACAACATACTAAAATTTCTGAGCTGCAGTGGAGCAATATTAGTGGAAAGTTTATAGCAGTATATACCAATATTTAAAAGCAGAAAGATTTTCAAAATAACCTAACAATGAAAGGATGGTAAATGGTGCTGGTTGCGGTGTGCGGTGCTGGTTACTGCGTGGAAAGGTCATGGTCACAACAGAACCCAGTATCAGTATTCAGAGCTTTATTAGGAGGAAAAAAGGGGGAGAGAGGGGACCAGGCCTGGTGAGAGAGAAAGATGGTGGGGTGGGGGAAGAGGGGAGCAGAGCAGAGCAGGGAGCAGAGAGCAGAAAGCAGAGAGAAGAGAGCAGAGAAGGCATTGGGTCTGCATCCAGCTTTTAAGGCACAGATTGTGTGACCACACCACGCATACGTAGTTGCCAGTGCCCCCTGATGATGTAAGACACAAGACCCCAAACTGCATACGTGCAGGAGTGAGGACAGGGTCCTAACAAACAATGCAGCTCAAGAAATTCTAAAGATAAAATTAAACTAAAACCAAGGCTGACAAGAAGAAAATAATAAATATTAGAGTAGAGTTAGATAAAATGGATAATAGTAAAACATTAGAAATAATAAATGCCAAATTTATTTCTTTAAAGACTTAGAAGATTGACAGTTGATAAAAAATACTAAAATCAAAATTTGGGATATTATTACTGATACTACAGAAATAACATTGATTAAAGGAGAGTCATTACTACAATTCACTGTAGGCTCCACCCTCAATTTCAGATAACTTTGACTAATATTTAAATGAGTAAATTTCTGGAAATGCACCAAGTCTTTTAAAGACAACACCCAACATCTAAATACACATATAATGAGGAGACTGAATTAGTAGTCAGAGACCGTGCAGCAAAGACAAATTGGGGCTCATTTGGTTTCACTGTTGAAATTTTCAAATCTTGTTTTGAGACAGGCCCTCTCTATGTATCCCAGGCTGGCCTGGGTCTCATGATGCTCTGCCACTCAAGTGCTGGAATTGCAGGTGTGCACAATTCTTTCTGGCTTAATTTTGCCAAATATTTAAAGTACTCAAACTCTTAGTGATAAAAATCTGTAAGGAGAAATACTCAGAAGTGGAAAACTAAAATCATTTACCTTAACATTAGGAACAAGGAAAAGATCCATGATGTCAACATTGTGATGGAAGTACTAGGCAGATCAATATCAGATAAGAAAAATAGTAAATGGGATTCAAATTGAAAGGAAAAATAAATCTATGTATACTCACAAAGTACAAAATCTTACAAGTAGAAAATCATAAGTAATTGTGAAAATTAATAAATGAATGTATAAACTTATACTAATGTAACACAGATCTAAGGGTATAGTCTGAGACTAGATTCCTCACCAGTAAACTAGAACACCATACTTCTTATCATTTGCAGATGCAATATCCCATTTAATATCTCAGTTGGAAGATAAGACAGTGATGAATAAACAGCACTTTAGCATTGTGCTAATTTTACACAGCAAGAAATGGAATAAAGCAAGATTTCTAACAACAACTTGGAATTATAAAGGTATCCAATAAACCTCTGCTGAAAAGTATACTTTCTCTTACATTCCTGGTTCCATCCAAGAAGTTAATTCAGCTTTTGCTATTGTGACCTCCCTACTGTGACTGGCAAATCAATATTAGGAGTGTACTGAGGGTATAATCTAACAGAGTGACATTTATGCACTTTCAGATAATGCAAAATTTTGAAATATAAGTGAACTAACATTTCCCTTGAAAATGATACCTTATAAATTTTAAATATAATTAACCTTAAGGTATATCAAATGCTCATGGAAGATGACTAAAAACAAAAATTATTTTAAGTATTAATGCAAAAAATTTAAAATAGGATATAAAATTTTTAATTGAAAATTTCAAAAGCTTGCCTTCCTCCCTCCCTTCCTTTCTCCCTCCCTCCCTCCCTCCCTCCCTCCTGTCCTTCCTTTCTCTGGCTCCTACAATCTTTCCACCCTGTCTTCCACAATGATCCAAGCCTTGGGAGGAGGGGTGCAATATAAATGCCTCATTGAAGCCTGTGCATTCTGTAGTCTCCTATTCTCAGCACCCTGACCAGTTGTTGGTCTCTATTGTAGGAGCCAAAAGTGGGAATTACGGAAAAAAAATGAGCAGTTTCTGCACACAGCAGGGTAGTTTTACATATGAATTCAGAAAGGTTAATTACCCAATACTAAGTGGTCAGTCCTAAAATCATATACAAGTAAGTAATACTAAATGGACCAACAGGTTGTGTTTATATGTTTATTCATGTATACACAATAATACTTTTTTTGTTTTTGGTTTTTTTTTCAAGACAGGGTTTCTCTGTGTAGCTCTGGCTGTCCTGGAACTCACTCTGTAGACCAGGCTGGCCTCGAAATCACAAAGATCCTCCTGCCTCTGCCTCCTGAGTGCTGGGATTAAAGGTGTGCACCACCACACTTGGCTTACACAATAATAATTAAAGAAAAAGAGGCCATGAATTTGCGAGGGAGTCTGGAAAACATGGGGGTTATATAATATTTTAATTAAAAATAAAATTTTAAAAATGTGTGGGTTGTGATCAGACATTACAGATACCTTGACAGTGGCCTTAAAAATTAGTGGAATTTTGGAAGTTTTTCCTTAAATAAGGAAAAATAGTAAAAGGCAAAGATTTATATGATCTGAAGAATAACCAGAGTAGGAAATGAGCTACCTAGAGTAGAAATGAATCATAACTAAATAGCCATCTAGCAGCACACACATGTCATTTCTTAAGATGCTTGCTATATGAGCTCTAAGAGGTATAGGATAATTTTCTTATCAATATTATAATAAAAATCGAGCAATCAACGAAGCATTTATAATGCCTATCATATCCCAGACCACGCTCAGAACTGGTTATGTAAGGCTATAAAATCATGGTTCCTGCTCTTTAAATACTAAAAAAATAAGTTTTTAAAAAGTAAAGCATAAGCCTGTAAGTGCTGGTCTCTGTGTGAGTGAGGGACTCTGTTGGAGAGAAGCCAGTTGAACACAAATATAAAAAGTTCTCAAACAAGAAACCAAGAGAGCTCATGCTTTCCCTGTTTCGACAGAGCTCACCTGTCCTGGCATTTCACTGGGGATTGAGATCACGCCCTTGATTATATCAGTAACAGTCACTGCCTGCCTGAAAATTCTTCAGTCCTGTATTCAATGATCTGTGAGGCCCCCTTCTTGATTGTGAAGTAGCAGAGTGATACGAAGGCACACACAAACACAGACCAGAAGGCTCTAATCCAAGAGCATAGATGAAACACAAAACCCTCCACAAGGCACAGGCAGTTAGGCTCATTGACGTCTAGTTCTATCCTGGTCACACAAGATAGTTCATCCTGGTCACACAGCCAGCAACACTTTCAAATTGGTTCTAGGAGAAATGCTGGGCCTATCTTCTGTCCAATGACATATGGGCATAAGTGATGTGTATTATCTGGAGCACAGTGTGAGATAGCCCATTGCAACTATTTCTCTCTTCATTTCTCAAGTACACAGTTTTTAGGAGAGTCGAATGTAGTCATCACATGGGTTGTAGGGAAACTAGGTATCTCCATTTTCTGCTTGGAGGAGAGATGTTCAGAAAAGCCTCCTGACAGGAAACATCCTTAGGAGTGTTTGTGTGAGTAAAAAGCACACAGCATCCAGTCTTTTTTACTCTCACTAATGCATACTCCTGAGAGTCAAAATAAGACTAGGAATGATGCAGCAGTCTATCTTTAATAATATATTGCAGATTATTATAAAGGACCAAAAAAGGGTCACTATTATTTTTCAAGCAAAGAGCATGTATCATCATGAATAATCAAATCACCTCTCTACTGAGTGGTATGTTTGAGGTTCTGCTGAGTAAATAGATAGCTCTGAAATATGTCAGGCTGGATATGAGCTCTTATCTCATTGTCAAGCAGGTGGGCAAACAGGCAAACACATTAACTGCACTAAAAACTGATGATGGCTGTGGCAGGACGGAAAGACAGGCAACTCCAGGAACAGGGACAGAAACACAACGGAGAGACATTAATAATGCTCTGAAGGGTAAGGAAGCTATTAACTGTCTGATGCTGACACCTACCTTTGAGCACATTGTATAAGTAAACCATTACCAGTATAGAGCCTGGGACCAGCTGGGCCTTTTTGTTTTGTTTGGTTTGGTTTTGATGTCACAACCTAGATGCGAGCCCTGGCTTTGCTACTTACTAATTTGCCACTTACTTAGTTTTTCTTTCTTTCTTTCTTTCTTTCTTTCTTTCTTTCTTTCTTTCTTTCTTTCTTTCTTTCTTTCTTTCTTCCTTCCTTCCTTCCTTCCTTTCTTTCTTTCCTTCCTTCCTTCTTTTCTTCCTTCCTTCCTTCTTTTCTTTCTTCCTCCTTCTTTCCTTCCTTTCTTTTTTTGTCTTGTTTTTCAGAGTTAAAGGCATGAGCCACCACTGCCCAGCTCCCATTTAGTTTCTTAAATTCTTTCCTTCAGTTCCTTATCTGAAAGAGAGGGATTTCAAGAACTACATTGAAAGTCTTAGGGAAATTACAGAAGCAAAAGGCCTGATGACTACAGTAAGGAATAGTTTCTATCAGTAAGGAATAGGACTATCAGTTTCTTTTATGTGTGTGTGTGTGTGTGTGTGTGTGTGTGTGTGTGTGTGTGTGTACATTAAAAAAGGGGACTGTGTTATGGGAGGAAAATATCTTGAAGGAGGAGTTAGAGGAGAAATGGAGAGGATAATGAAATGCATATGATGAGAAAGCAAAGGGAGGCATTTAGGGGAAAGGGTCCAGGAAGAGTGGGGTAAATGAAAATTCATATATCTATGCCCATATGTTAGTGTGGCTCCCAGACTTCAGCAGAGAAATTTCTTTGTGTTGTTGACAGTGGTTAACACAGAAACTCACAATGGGTCCAAGTACAGAGAATAAATGTGTACGGCAGAGCCACAAATCTGCCATCTACATTAGCACCTTGCTAAAAGCTCAGGGGCTGACCACTGAGGAAGAAAGTGGCAGAAAGATGGTAAGAGCCACAGGCCAGGTGGGACTGGAGTTACATGGTCTTTTCTGGATATGACAGGACCAGTAAACTCGTGAACTCACAGCACTTGTAGCTGTCTGAACAAAATCAAGCCAGTCAACATTCCAGCATGGGCTGGGTGGCAGGCTCCAGAGGTCCAACCCCTAACTGAATGGCTCTTGACAGCTGATGCCTTTTAGGGGGAGGGAGAGCCAGTTTTCTTTAAGGGTGTAAGCTAAGCACACTCATCAGATGGCCCCCACCCATGAGCATACATGAAACACAAGTTGGACTCAGTGGGCTATCATTTTCAAAAAGAGGACATGAAGCTGGGGGTAGGGAGGTGGAGATGGATCTGTTAAGAGCCAGGGGGAGGAATGGGGAGTGAATATGGTTAAAATACACTGAATAATAATAATAATAATAATAATAATAATAATAATAATAACAATAATAATAATAATAATAAAAATAAGCCAGGTGGTGGCACATGCCTTTAATCCCTCGGGGAGGCAGAGGCAGGCAGATCTCTGTGAGTTCAAGGCCAGCCTGGGCTACCAAGCGAGTTCCAGGACAGCCAGAGCTGTTACACAGAGAAACCCTGTCTCGAAAAATCCCACCCATCCCACCCTCCACAAAACAACAACAACAAAAACCAAAACAAAATACATTGTCTTAAATTCTCAAAGCATTAATAAAAATGTTTTTAAAAGAAGTAGACAGGGAGATAGATTGGGAAGTGGGGAGCAGGGACAAACAAGAACAAAATATAATGACATACACACATGAAAAAGTCCCAATGAAACCCACTGTGTGGCATGCTAACTTGAAAGTTAATTTAAAATAAAAATAAAGGACATCATGGAGATGTCTACCTGTGCCCACAATGTGAAATTCTAAATAGTAAGAACTTTTTCAGCATTGTCCCTATGATGGTCACTAGTCCTGCACAACTCCTGGCAACCAGTCAGTGTTAGTATTCATTAAAGCTTGTAGGGGAAATTGGAACCAAGCTTCAGCCTCTTCCATTTAAAAATTGAAAATGTCTGACTAGGAGGTCCGTTGTCACAGTGATATTCAGTATTTCTATAGCAACTGATTTATTTTTCCATCAAAGTCCTTTATGCGGAAAGTTCCATTTGCTAGATTGTGACCATTACCGTGGTGTTTTTACATTTACACCCTCCATCTTGCGCGTGTATGCCCCTGTGTGGAAGTCAGTGGACAACCTGGGGGAGTCAACCCTCTCCTTCCACTATGTGGGACCTAGGTACCCAACTCAGGCCATCAGACTTGGCAGCAAGTACCCCTATCTGCTGAGCCATAGCACCAATACAATTACCATATTTGTTATGTGCATCTTTAAACTGCATATTCATAGGGATCAGCTAAATATGGTTGTTTACAGAAGATTGGATGACACAGACAAGACACATATCATTTTATACCCAGTAGACTTGACATCATATTAGAAAGTTTTGACTATAATAAATATCATTTAGCAACAAATGAAGGGTCAGTTTTGTAAAAATAATTGAGTGTTGTCAGAAAAGTATTATCTGATTTTTGTTAAATTTCACTGTGTGGTTTTATTTTATTGAGTATTTTTTCCTGAATATACAAAAAGCCAGACAATGGACTGTCTCGCTCAGCAATGATGAACGATAGGCTGGGAAGATGGCTCCCTTAGGAAAGTACTGTGCAAGTGTGAGAACCTAGGTTTGAAACCTCAGAACCCAGGTAAAGGCAAGTGTGGTAGCTTGCATCTGTAATCCCAGATTATACCGAAAAGACATTATCTTAAGCAAGGCTGAGGGTAAGGATGTGCTGTGGGATGGTCTGTACGTCAAATTGCTCTGATTCGTCAATAAATAAAACACTGATTGGCCAGTAGCTAGGCAGGAAGTATAGGCAGGACTAACAGAGAGGAGAAAAGAAAGAACAGGAAGGCAGAAGGAGTCACTGCCAGCTGCCACCATGATAAGCAGCATGTGAAGATGCCGGTAAGCCATGAGCTATGTGGCAAGGTATAGATTTATAGAAATGGATTAATTTAAGCTATAAGAACAGTTAGCAAGAAGCCTGCCATGGCCATACAGTTTGTAAGCAATATAAGTCTCTGTGTTTACTTGGTTGGGTCTGAGCAGCTGTGGGACTGGCAAGTGACAGAGATTTGTCCTGACTGTGGGCAAGGCAGGAAAACTCTAGCTACAAGGATGAATACCTAAGGCTGTCTGTTCTCTGACCTGCACAAACACGCCATGGCACATGCACACCTACATCCATACACATGAACACATTCACACATAGACACAAGATATTATTTATTTCAATTGTTTACTTTAGAAAAATTCATACATTAGTACTGTATCACATTATTTCTACCTCTCCTCTTTTTCTGCTTCCTCTCAAATTAATAATCTCTTCTTCATTATTGTTACACACATACATATACATATACATACACATATACACAGAAGCCTACTGAATCTATATATACTGTTGCTTATATGTGTATGTGTTTAGAGATGACCGTTTGGGATTGGCTAATCCATCAGAGTGGCTCATCCCTGGAGAAAACTGAATCTCCCTCTCTCAGATGCTCATGATTTCCTGAAAGTCTTCATTTAGGTGTGATGCCTTGTGAGATTTGCCTCATCTAAGCTGAAGAGTTGACTGGTGTTGTCATGGTCTTGTTTAGGCAACATACTGTTGAGATTTCCTAGGTACACCTTCCCTGTCATGTCTAGAGGACAGTGGCTCACATCAGATGGTCTGGTCTTTTATGCTCTTTCTGCCCCTGCTTCCATGATTTCCCTTGAGTCCTAGGTGTAGAAATTGTGTTGTAGATATATCAATTGGGTTTGGGCATCCCACGGTCTGTTGGTCTCTGCATTTTGATCAGTTGTGAATCTTTGTAATAGTCTCTGTTGCAAAAGGAAACTTCTTTGACGATGGGTATTGGCTATGCTTATCTGTGGCAATAAGAATAAATACTTAGAAATATTTAGAATTTATATTGGTTTGTGTAAATGGCAGTAAAATGTTCTACTCTAGGGTCTATGACCTCCCTAGTCAAGGGTAGTTGTCTATGTTTATAGTACCAAGAATGAATTCCTTTCCATTGAGTGGGCCTTAAATCCAGCTAGCCTGAAAACCAACAGCTGCTGGTTACCTCCAAGATATTAGTGCCACCATTTCACTACTGGGGATATCACCCCAGTCATTGTTGTGGTTTGTAGCCTCTACAGCTAGGTGAAACTACTGACTGCTTTTCTCCTTTGGCGGCTTGAGAACTAGTCCTCAGGAAGGAGGCCTCTAGAGCCAGCCCTCCAGGCTCTTAAGACACGTAATCCTTTTATTGTGTATATATGTACATCATGTAGAGTGGGGACCCACATGGCAAGATGGACTTGTGGGGGTTAGAGGACAACCCTGTGGAATCTCTTCTCCTTTACATGGGTTCTGGGGATCGCACTCAGGTTGTCAGGCTTGTACAGTGTGTGCCCCACCACTGAGCCAGCTCGCCAGCTCAAATGTATTTAAAAAAAAAAAAACCTCTTAAATTATGCACCCATGAAGCTAAATATTGTGGGTCTCTTGTTAAGTGAGAAAATTCTAGTACTTTATATTTCCCCATATATATATATATATATATATATATATATATATATATATATATATATGACATTTCAATAAAGGATAGAACTCTGAATATAGGAAAAAATTCAGTGGGGGTCATTTATCAGGTTGTGAGAGATGGTAAAACCATGGTAGAATTGTATAAGGAAGTATTTTGGGATGCTGTAGCTACTCTATATCTTGATTGTGATGGTAGTAACATAAATCTATATATGTGTTTAAAGATCATAGATTTAATCCTAAAATATGTTGACTAGACCTTAAAAACTTAAAAGTTAAAATAACTGTTTTGAGGATAACTGATCATTTTCTGATTGGATTTGACGTCTGCCCACTGGAAGAAACTCATGTCTGATGTCTGGCTTAAACGGATGGCTGTGGAGGTCACAGGACCCCAGGGAGAAATCTACTACTATTAATTTGCTAAATGGGTGTATAGTCAAGCTACCTTCTAAATCCTTATATCTATCCCCATAGATTAGTGCTGCTCTTGGCCTTGGGCAGGAAGCTTCTTTTTGCAGTGTGTGATGGTGAATGCAGAGACTCATAACTGGTCAAAATCGTGAGAATAAGTAACTGTTGAGTGCTTACCCTTATAAGGGACCTCTATATAACCTCTTCCAAGGCCCAGGAAACATTGTGGAAGACCAGGCAGAAAATGGGTAAAAGCTGGAAGATGGAGAAGAACACTATGAAACCGTGTTTTCTGGATATGATATGGCTTTTGCAATCATGTACACAGTAGCTATGGTTGCTTACACAAGGTGGAGCTCTTCAACATTCTATCATGGATAGGTGAAGGGCTTGTGAGGCCCCCACCCCTGCCTGGCTGAGGAGCTATTGGCAGTTAATAGTTGCTAGAGGAGGAAGAGTAACTGTCTTCTGTGATAGAGCCACTAGTAAATTGTCCATGCTTCAGTAAATAACCTACCCATGGTATACGAGCAGCTCTAATAAACACACACACACACACACACACACACACACACACACACACACACACACACACTTGAGGAGGACTAGTTGGGAAGAGTGAAGGAGTAGGAGGGGGATAAGAGAAGGGATCATGAGAAGGGAAAAAGATCGTTTTGTTTTGCTTTGTTTTGGGTTCTTTTGGTTGTTTTTCTGGGTTTTTACATTTTCTCATTTATTTATTTTGTTTTGTGTGTGCCTATGTGCATGTGTGTATCTGTGTTGGTGCACATGTGAGTGTGAGAGCATCAGAGGACAACCTGCAGTAGTATGTTCTCTCCTTCCACCATGTGAGTCCCAGACTGCCAGACTTGGCTGCAAGACCTTTCCCTACTGAGGCATCTCATGGGCCTCTGTTTTGTTTTTGAGGTTCTCATGAAGCCCAGGCTGGCCTCAAACTCGTGAACTTCCCGCCTTCCTCTCTCAAGGGTTAGGATTACAGACATGTACCACCCCATTTGACTGGAAGAAGATATCTTAATGGAGGGATGAGGAAGGAGAAAGAGAGGGTAATGGAATTTACATGGCTTCCAAGCATGGGCTGGCTATTAAGAGGAAAGGGAGCCAGCCAGAGGGAAGCGGCAGGACAGGAAAAGCGTTGGGAGAGGGAGGTGGATAAGAACAAGTATGTATGAAAATGCCGTAATGAACCCATCATGCTGTATACTAACTTAATTTTTAATTTCAAAAGGGCCAGAAAGATGGCTCAGGGATTAAAAACACTAGCCATGAAAGTCTGACAACCCTAGTTTGATACCTAGAAAAGGCGGAAGGAGAGAACTGACTCCACAAAATTGTCCTCTGACCTCCATGTGTGTGTCAGGGTATGAGTGTGCCCATACAAATCATACACACAACACACACTAGTAATAATAAATAAGATAAAATACATGAGTAATTGTCAAAGAACAAAATGCACTAATAAAAATTAGTAAATTAAAAAGAAGGTTATTTTCTGTTTATTTAAAAGTAAAAGCATGTCCTTGCTACCTGGTTTTTATTATAGACCCAAGCTGCAAATTGGTTAAAATGCTGACCCACGGGTGACTGATTAAACAAAGTGTGCCACATCTGTGCATTGATGTGTCATCCAGGAAAAAGAAAAAGAAAAATGATGAGTGAAATCATTCAAACAATGAAAAAAAGACTGATTATCTATCTCGGTGTAGTAGTTTATGCCTTTAATCTCAGCAGTTTGGAGTCTGAGACAGAAAGACCACCCCTTCAAAACCAGGACTACTTAGCAAGATTATATCTTGTTTTGTTTTTTGTAAATCACTATGTATTGGCCAAAGGAAGAAATACATATGATGAGGATGTAAGAAAAGAGGAAGGAACCCTGGTGGGAGTATAAAGTGGTACAGATACTTTGCAAATCAGTATGCTGGTTCCTCAAAGAATTCAATTGAATCACATAGGACCAGCTACACCACTCCTGGGTATTGACCTTAAGGACTTGACATCCTGACAGAGATGTTTGCACATGTTCATTATTTATTTCATTGTTTACTGCTGTTTGATATGCACCAGGAGAGGAGCAGACAAAAAAAGTTTGCTATATACACATACATACAATGGACTTTTACTCAGCCATAAAGAAGAACGAAATGGTGATATTTGTAAGACAACGGTTGAAACTGGAGATCATTAGGTTAAACAAAATAAGACAAAGAAAAACAAATACTTCAGTTTTCTGTCATATGCAAAGCCTAAATTTACATGTTTATGTACATATATGCAAATGAGAGTGAAGAAGGGATTATGAGAAGGAAGGTGCCAGAAGGGAGGGATGAAGGTAGAACAAGAGCGGACATGAAAGGAGGAAGAAGTATTTCAGGAGGAAGGAGAAAGCAAGAGGGAGGAGGGGAGCAGGTAACGGGGGTGGGGGGGGGTGGGGGGGTGGGGGGAGGCGGGGAGGGGCAGGCAATAACAATTAGTGAAAAAGAGGCCATGGATCTGAAGAAAAGTGGGGCGGGGCGTATATGAGAGGGTGTGGAGGGAGGAAAGGGAAGGGAGAAATGTAATTATACTATAATCTCAAAAATTAAAAAATGATTGAAATATTAAAAGAAAAAAGACCAAAAAACAATGGCATAAGCTGTGCCAATGAAGCTCTGAACCCCATTACTTTGCATGGTAATTCAAGACAATTTAAAAATTCTAGGAAAGCACTTACTGTTTGAATTTATTCCCATAAATGACAGGAAATGTAATGTAATCTCTTGTGATAGAGAGCTGGTAACTGTGCCTAGGATGGAGGAAAGGTAGAGAAAAGCAACAAAGGGAGACAGTTATAACAGAGCAGGAAGAAATTCGATGACGAATAATATAACAATTGGGCTGGTGAGATGGCTCAGCGGGCTGACTAAAGATGCTTGCCTCCAAGCCTGAAAGCCAGAATTCAATCCTCAGGTCCCACAGAATGGAGGGAAAAATCCCCACTCCTGAGGGTTGTTCTTTGGCCTCTGTTAGCATACTGCAGCATAGGTGCACCCCCACGAAACAAATGTAACAAAAATATTCTAAAAGAATGCAATGGTTATCTTAATTAATTAATTAATTCTAGTACCAGTTACACCCATAAGTAAAAATCTATCAAATTGTACAATTTTAGTATGTGTACTTTATGCTAATCACACATAAAAATAACAAGGAGAAGATGTGCTAGTTTACCCATCAGATTGCTAATGTATTATACACTTAATGTTTAGGGAAGATGAAGATGTGATAAAAACATACTATCCATTCACTGCTGGTGATGCTTTACAAAGAAAGGACACAACTATTCAAGGAAATAAGCCTGGACATTTGCATCATGATTTATATGTACCAAGCCATCCAAATCACTAATTCTGTGATTAGAAATACAGATAAGTAGACAAGTACACAAATGTGTATGGAATGTTGCTTTTAAAAGTGAGCAACTATGTTTAAGCAGTGGGGTTATACTATAATAAATTATGGTGTGACTATACAGCATATATAATATTATAAACTAAAAACTCTATGTGTGCCTCAAGAGCTGCATGTCATACTGATGATAGGACTAAAATTTGGCCATAGACAGAATAGTTTCTAATCACTGAAACCTCTGAGTCTGTTCATTTTGGCTTTCAGCTCCTCAAACATCTATTTGTAGGCAACCTTTTCCCTTTTCCACTGCATAACTCCCATTAAGCAGTAAGGTTTCAGCCCAATGTTGACTTATTTATTTAGATATACCCTTCCTGATTACACTAAATTAATCTGATATCGCTCACTTCATGCTTGGATGCCTCATGCATGGTTCTGCTAATCAGAGCCAGCATCTTTTACACTAAGCTTTTTGAAAATGCTAAGCTTTTAAACTGTTTTTGCTAACAGACTGGGATCTCACTCTCAAAACTCCAATGAGTTTGGATCAATGCCTAACACATAATAGATGTTATATAACTATGGCTCTTGCATAGATAAAATTTCTGGTCCAGAGCTATTGTTGTCACTAATATTTAATTTTGGACTACTTTATAATAACTAATTTAATCCCTCCCATAGGAAATTACCTGACAAGTATAGTCTCCATGATTTCATAGATAGCAGTGGTTCAGCAACATCCCAAGGATTTTAATCTCATATATGGTAGAATCTGGAACTGAGCCAAAAAATATCTCCCTTTGGAGTCCATGCTTTTAAAACCTGTATATGACTCTTTCCTCTAGATAAATGACCAGAAAGCACTATAGGAATCAGTTTTTGTGGCTTAGCAGAAAAAGCCTAGAGCCTAAGCCCTGTTCCCACTTACTTCTCTAGGAAAACTAGATGGGAGTTGAGGCCCTCGGCTGTACATTGTTAGTTGGCTCTATCTATCGTGCTATGCAGAGTTGAATTGTCCTTGTGGAGTGAAACAATGGTTCATTTACGTAAAGACAAGGGGAAATGGCACCTTTTCCTCAATCCACTGGTGTGGCAGCATTAAATATACCCCAAATTGCTTTACCAAGTAGGAAGTGGAATTACATTCTCGTATGTACTATCAAAATTGGAAAGAAATTACCCAAATTTTCAATATACATACAGAATCACAAATATGGTAATAAATGAATAAATATATAATAAATAAATCCTAAGTCAAGGGGACCTTCTGTAATGGTTCAGGGAACATAGGGAAAGATGGGGGCATAAAGAATGTAAGAGCCAGAGGATCAGAGAATTTGCTGTGAGATTGTGTCTCTAATTAATGTCAGAAGCACACCCATAAAGTTTCACCAACATGACAGCCTAAACAAGTGTTGAACAAGGATGACACCAATGAACAAGGTGAACTGGACTGGGAAAAACCCATGAATTCTCAACCCTACACAAAAAACTACTGGCAACTACGAAAAGCTGGGAACAGAAGAAATAGTATTCCCTGAGGAAGAGACACCAACTGGTTGTCCAGTGCTGAACAGTCAGCTCTGAAAACATACATACAAGTAACATTATAGAGAAGGAACAGTTTCTATTTAGGAATATATACCTATTATGAATATACATATATGCG
Organism: Peromyscus californicus insignis; assembly: GCF_007827085.1. Classification (NCBI taxonomy): domain Eukaryota; kingdom Metazoa; phylum Chordata; class Mammalia; order Rodentia; family Cricetidae; genus Peromyscus; species Peromyscus californicus. Next base: position 15,682,252 of record NW_026294391.1, read on the forward strand.
TGCAATAACAACTTGTAAAACAGAGTCCTGAATTGGAAGGACAGTAGGGAAGGACATATGGGACAGTTTTGAGGGAGGAAAAGAAAGGGAGAAATGTTGTAATTATATTGTTATCACAAAAATAAAATAAAAGGAAATAAAAAACTGGAAAATGACTAGTATGAAGTGGTAACTTCCACGTAGACTGACAGCAAGCTGGACAGACAATGCAAGAGAGATCAGGTTTTTCTGTACAGAACAAGTCAGAGGACTGGGATAGTCAATAACCTCATCAAGGGCTTGGAACTGACACAAACTGGCCCCAAATTCATGTGCCCAGCTCTGATATCAGTGACTTTCTCCCCAGCAGTCATCTCCTTTCTCCACAGATGCAGGAGTCTGGGCCTCACTGGGTGACGTTCCCCTGGCACTCCTGTTGCCAGTGACACACTGCCCCGCCACGGAGTTCATTCACTAGATAAAGCCATATCCGATTCCACAAACTCCACCAAAAAGCTGGCAGATGTCCGAGTCTACCAGCCCCACGGGGTCATTCCCCAGTAGGATTATAAACTCAGACTGTCAAGTACACGTTTCATCCCTTCTAGCCAAACAAGTACAAAGTATCCATTTGCCTTTTAAGAAATAAGAGCGCCTGGGAGCGGCTGGAGCCATGGCCCAGCAGTTAGGAGCACTTGCTGCTCTTCCAGAAGAACCAAGTTAGGTTGCCAGCACCCACATCAGGCAGATCGCGACCACCTACAACTCGGTTCCAGGGGATCCCACGCCCTCTGCTACGCATGCACACAAATTAAAACACATCTTTAGAAAACCACATGTAAACATCTTTTCCATCACGTATTCCTTCAACATGCACTTATTAAATGCCACTCTCACCTGCTGCTGCTTGAAACACACTTAGAGGCAAAGCCTGTGCTTACTATGCAGTCAAGGCTTTTCATTGCATTCACACAACCCTCTGAAGCCAGTACTTGAGTTACATCCACTTTAAAGGGGGGTGGGGTGGGGGTGGGGAGCCAGGCTCTGAGCAAGTTCACGCTTCAGATGACACAAGAAAAGCAGAATGCCTAGCTGTGGGGCCTCCCCTGGGGGAGTAAGGACTGACTCATTACTCTTTGGGGCAGGCCAAAATCAACTTGAGCGAGGAAGATGCCTGGGAGCAAGCAGGTGGAACTCAGACAGTGCAGAATGGAGGGGAGGCATTTCAGGCAGAGGAATCTGAGCAAAAAGAAGGAGCGGACAGAGGTCAGAGTGGGCACCCGGGGAACAGGGCAAGGCAGGTGTGCTGGCTCGCTGGCCTAGAAAGCCGAGATCCAACTGCACTGTACCATCTCTCTGCTCCCCATTCCCATCCATTGTCTGAAGCCTGCCAGTGGTCTCCCTTCAAATGCCTTTCTGTCTCTCAGTCCCCATGGCAACAGCCTTAAAGCTCACTTTCATCCAGCTGCTTCTTATTCTAATTGCTTCCTCTGTGGCCTGCCAGGAAGTATTCTGGCCCTCTGTGAGGCTGCGCAAATCTAGGTCTGATCTTCTCACTGCCCCGCTTAATTGCCCAGGCCAACACGTCCAGGCTCTGCGCCTCTCGAGCACTGCGAGCTGCCTCTGCACGCCCATCTCCTCCCCTCACCCACCGCTTTGGTCATTAAGTCTATTATTCAGGTCCCTCATGGGCCCACGAATTAATTAGCCACACAGAAACGCCTTCTGAAACCCGGGCGGGAGAATGAATGTGCTGCGTAAGCCAAGACAGCCAAGGAGGGCTGGGGTCAGCTGACCCCTTGCAAGACTATGCTCCGCCGCGCCCCTCCCCCACCCCGCTCAGCCCGCCTTCGGGGAGAATGGAAGGGCCTGCTGTTTGCCAAAACCTATGAACCAATAGGATAACGTGTGCACCTGCCTAAAGAATACCGAGATTCTTCTCTCCTGCGCACAGGACAAATCCCCGCCAACCCTTAGCTGTCTTATCTACCCTTGTGGGACCCAAAATGCAGCCCGCTCCTTTTCCTTTCGGCGAGCGGAAGTTCCTGTGCGGGAGCGTCCCACTTCCTCTTGGGTGTTCGGCGTGTGCGTGGCAGGAGAGGCGGGGCCAACGCTGCTCCGGTTTCTCGCGCGCTTGGCGCTGCGGCCAGTGCGGGCGGCGACTGCTTGCGCAAGTCTGCTTGCTCGGGGAAGGGCTTTGTGGCCGAAACGACCGGTTCCTTGCTACAAAGACTCCGCTGGCGTTTGCGCTTCGGCGGCTCTCCCCGCGTAAGATAATCACTTTACTCCGACGCTGCCGATCGCCTTCTCCAGAACTGCTGCAGGCTTTGAGCGCTTGGCAGGAGCCATGCCTCGGGGACGGAAGAGTCGGCGCCGCCGGAACGCAAAGGCTGCAGAGGAGAATCGCAACAATCGCAAGATCCAGGCCTCAGAGGCCTCTAAGACCCCGATGGCGGCTTCTGTGGTCCCGAGCACACCCGAAGACTACCTGAGCGGCCCTGAGGAAGACACAAGCACTCCGGAGAAGGCCTCCACTACCCCTGAAGAAGCTTCAAGCACTGCCCGAGTGCAAAAGCCTATTACCCGGAGCAATTTCCAGGGCACCAAGAAAAGTCTGCTCATGTCCATATTAGCCCTCATCTTCATCATGGGCAACAGCGCCAAGGAGGCCCTGGTGTGGAAAGTCCTGGGGAAGTTAGGGATGCAGCCTGGGAGGCAGCACAGCATCTTTGGCGATCCGAAGAAGGTCGTTACAGAAGAGTTTGTTCGCAGAGGGTATCTGCTTTATAAGCCAGTGCCCCGCAGCAGTCCGGTGGAGTATGAGTTCTTCTGGGGCCCTCGAGCACACGTGGAGTCCAGCAAGCTGAAAGTCATGCATTTTGTGGCAAGAGTTCGGAACCGATGCTCCAAAGACTGGCCATGTAACTATGACTGGGATTCGGATGATGATGCAGAGGTTGAGGCTATACTCAATTCGGGTGCTAGGGGTTATTCCACTCCATAGAGAGATCCCAGGCAGACCCTTAGGAGTGGAAAAGAGAATCCAAAGTACTCCATGGAGTAGATAGGCAGGGTCCTAAAATCAAAATGATGTGGAGGGTGGGGAGGGCACTGTATTTGGTATTTGTGATCAGTGCTAATTGTTAAAGTGCGAAATAGTGTTTGCTTTAGATGTTGTAATCTTGTATTCATTTTATAACACTGTTGATTAAGAACCACAATATGTTTAAATTTATAATTGAGAAGATGTTTATGTTCTTTTTCATGTCATTGACATTTGCTACAACAGCTGTGCAAACCTTATTAAATGAAGGCCTTCTGTCATGTTGTGGGATGTACAGATTTGTACCATGGAGAGGGGCTGTTCTTTGAAAGTTTGGAATAACCAGTACAACGTGAGTGAGGGAAAATAACAGGCTCGTTCTGTCTTACCTTTGTGTCTGATGTCTTGTAAAGAAACATCTGTGCAAATAGCATAAATAAAAGCAGAGTAAATAGTCTGTTTTCTTCATTTATTGTCCACCTGTTAAGTGAGGTTCAAGTTTACATTCTAGGAACAGTCCTTAGCAGATAGCAAGCACCTATTTTCCAAGAAACTTCTACACTGTGTAGGAGGGGAAAAGGAGGAAATGCAGCAAGTGTTGTAGAGATTGAGAATTAAGAGGTAAGGAGAAGGTAGACAAGCTGATGACATCACCTGAGGGGATAGACCAGGAAAAGAGGGTGTCATAGGATGCCTGGGAAACCAAGGAACACTTGGAGAATGTAGAAGAGATGAGGAAGGGCCATCAATTATGATAATATATACCAATATATTATTTGGTATAGGGTGTGTCATTGGAATCTTAATGCACCTTGACAGAAAAGCCATTGGCAAAGATTGGAACCCTTTCTAGAATGTGATTAAAATAGAAGATAACCAGGAATTGTCTTGAGAGAAGGATAGCAGGAAGAAAATAAGTAGCTGTGGGGACCCTCAAAGTGAAAAGGAGGAGATGATGAGAAAATTTTTGATGCTATGTCAATCTGAGTTCTAAAGGTAATATTGGGGTGAGAGTAAATCTGCAGTCACTGAAGGCAACACAGAAATTTAAAGAATAAGAAATTCCTCAATGAACTGATCAGGTGCTGTTACAGCTTACAATAAGGCAGTGATAATAAAATCATGAATAGCCATGATGACCCTGGGACACTTAGAAAAAAAGCCCTGAAACATCTGGCCTTCAGCATGTGGGAGGAGCCTGAGAGAAGATTAAACCTGTAAGTTCACAGCAAGGACACTTACAAGTTTCTCAGGTGTAACACTTTCTTGCACTGTACAGTGCTCAAAATGTTCAGTGTGTGTGTGTGTGTGTGTGTGTGTGTGTGTGTGTGTGTGTGTGTGTGTGTCTGTGTGTCTGTGTGTGGGTTTTCGGGGTCAAGGTAATGTTGGGATTTCCTTTTGAGGTAAGGTGGTGACTGCAGGTATGGAGATACAGTAGCCTGCTCCCCATTCTCCTTGCTACCTGGCTGAGAACATGTAGGAGAACTCTCCAGCTTTAGAGCTGACCACATTTACCACAAGGAAGGTACTAAGAAAGCAGACTGCACTCTCCTTCTGGGGAACACGAAGGACAGGTGCCTGACCCAGGCATGCCACACAAACCACAGAGACCAAGATGCATTAGGCCCGCCTCCACTCCAATTTCACCTGGCCCCTAGCTGAGTACAAGGCCCAGTCACTGGGTGCAGGGCAGGGTGGCAGACCATTTCCTGCAAAGCACAGACCCACAGCCAGCAGTGTGCAGGCTAAGAAGACTTCATCCGGAAGCAGAGCCCATGAAGTAAGTAAGCTTCAGCGGCTCCCAACACATATGGTGAGCACCTTCTATGGTGCAGGAAGGGCCCGAGAAGCCCGGCACAGACAGTCAGGAGGCTTGTCACTTGCCCCTGAAGGTACATGTGGGTCAGTCTCCCTAAAGAGGTGGGTGGCCAGGGAAACCTGGGAAGGTCAGCAGTAGGCTTTCTGGGCCAGAGCCACTGAAGGGGCGGGCCTGAGACAAGATCCTGGGTCCCTCTCCACACTCCCAGAGTTAATTTCTCTAGGCCACCCCGCCATCTGTTAAGGCTTGCCAGTGCACACTCACAGGGTCTCTGCCCTCCAAGGAGATGTGAAGGTTCAGCCCCCTGCCATCAGTCCCATGGAAGGGGAGGCCCACTTGATCTCCTTGCACGGAGGCTCCTCTTAGCAGTCGTTCACCCCAGCAAAGTCAGCTAGGAAGTAGGAGAGCCTGTGGCAGAGGTTTCTTCAGCACTTCTGCATGCCAGAGGAGGGACACATTTTGTCCCTCCCAGCCCATGATGACCAATGAACCAGTTTTACAGAAGTGCCAGCTAGCTCAGGGCTGGATGTGATTTATGATCATCTAAAACCTGCCCGAGTCTGTGACGGCTCCCTTGGGCACAAGATCCAAACGCCTAATGTGGTTATTGCTGTGTACAGGCCAAGAAGCTTCATGAAGACCCTAGAGCAGGAGAGTCCCTACATGGGGAGAAAGAACAGGAGTAAGCCTCCAGCTGCACTGTACCACAGATTGCTGCTGGAATCCCAAAAGCTTGAGCAGGAGGCTCTGCTCAGCTTGAATGTGGAAACCAAGGCTTGGGTGGCCTGCTTAGCCCAGGGGTGGAAGCTTCAAGGGGCTAGACTCATCTCCCTGGAGGTTCAGTCCTCCCACCACACCGTCGAAGCCCTGCAAAGTGACCCTCCTTTCGGTGGAGTAAAAGGTGAGGGAGGGCGAGATTCCCAGTAGTTGTGAGATGAGTGACAGGACTGGGGAGAGGCAGGAAAGGGGGCTCATGGAAGAGGGCGAGCCAAAGAGCATGCTCACTGTAACATCGACACAAATTCTTTCAGCCTTGAATTCTGTGGAGATGAGACAGCAAACTCTGATGCCTTGCTTCGGTAAACCTGAAGGCAAAAGTGGTCCCACCCCTGCAGCGTTTCCAAGAAATCAGTGGGAAAGCTGCAGTTTCAATTTGCAAGATTGAAGGAGAGGGAGTGAACACCTGGGTCCTGGAACACTGCAGTGGGAACAAGGTCTTGTTAAGGGAAGAACAAGGGAGTAGGAGGGAGAGTCTGAAAGGGACAGCGATGGGGGATTGCCAAGGCTAGCAAGAGTACCGAGCTGGCGTCAACTGAGTACCTACATGATGCCAGGCACTTCTTGGGCTGTTTCCATGCATTGTCTCTAATACATGGGCCAGCCACTAGTTTGAGATAGGGGTCTCCAGGCGAGGTTGAGAACAGCAGAAGCTAACATCACTGCCACAGGCCCCTGGGGTCCCAAGACTGGTCCATGGCAGGCTTGCATGGGAAACCAGACCCAGTCAAGGCTGAAGTTGGCATCCCAGTGCTCCAAGGATGGACTTCTTCAGTAGGACACCAGGGCTCCACACAGCCTTGGAGGAGTTGTCAAAAGCCATCAAGCCCAGGGTCATAGCAAGAAGATCACGCTGGAGCACAACTACAAGGTCAGAAAACAAGGTCAAGGCACCCTCCCTGCTGTCATCTCGGAATGGGTAGGGCAGAAGCGGCAGAGGTACCATGCCCCCCTCCACGCTCCAGATGATATAAAGGAGCCTCCTGTTTCCAGCTCTGCTTGTTAGTTCTCCAAAATGAACTGGATTGCCTCATTTTACCTGGCAGGGTGCTCTAACAATTCATGCTATTACACGCTCTGTACATATTAGTTCAGATATGGTTCCGGTCTACCTGTGTGATACAAGGGAGAACAAATCCCAAATTCCCTCTCTCCATGAATGGTGCGTATAGTAGCAAAGGAGTAGAAAATGAGGTGAGCATCTTTCCAGCGAGGAGTCAGGCTACAGAAGAAGGTGGTGGTTGCCTTGGCTGCAGGTGGTACTGGAGATATGCAGGGCCCTCAGCGCTGGCTGAGACCGCACAGACTGCTGGAAATGCTGGCCCAGGGCCTGAGAGTTGGACTCAATAGTTTAGGATAGGCAAGGTAGACTTGCCTGGAAGGGTGGTAATATAGGAAAGAAAGAAAGGACATGAGGGGCTTTACCTTGCTGATATGTAAAGGAAGGATTGTTCTGAAATAAGGAACAATGCTTTAATGCCAGAGCATCTACCATACTTAGTTAAGGGCAGAAAAGCCAACATGTCTGAGGTACACTGAGCTGAAGGGGAACGAAAAGGAGACAAAATCAGAGGCAAGAACAGGTCACTGACTTCCATTGAAACAAGCAGGGCGTTTGAAGGACCCTCCCTCATGTCTGCAAGTAAAATGTGAGCCTGGACAGGAGGAGGCACTGTGTGGCTTGTGCGGTGGGACCGGACAGGCCTGATGGGAGGACCACTCCTGACCCAATGTCTTAACCATAGAGCAATTGCAGGCAAGGGAAGGGGAGCCCAGGGAACAGGCAGGAAGCCAGGCCAGAGATGGGCACTGAGGACTTCCTGGACACACTCCTGTGTGGTGGGAACAGCAAAGGCCCTCCACATTTCAAGGAACCTCCACAGATTTCCTGAGGAACTGGATGTTGCATGGCAGGGAGGAGCGAAATGATTCTGGCTGTTTCCTCCACTTCCTCTCCTCTGGGAAGTTACTGACCTGTGGTCAGAAGGCCAGGGATAGGGAGGGCTGCAGGGGAGAACGGGGCAAACAGTTCGAGAGGTCATCAGAAACTGAAGACAGTCCATGTGGGATCCAGATGTCCCTTGGTACTATGTGAACTGAGTAAGTACTGGCAAAGGTAACTCTGGAATTTGTTGAATGCTGTCCTTGTTAGGTTTCTTAATGATATGATGAAATACCATGACCTGGGGAAGAAAACCAGTTTATTGGCTCACACTTCCACATAGGAGTCCCTCACTGCAGAATGTCAGGAGAGGGACACATACAGGACCCCAAACTGGAGGCAGGAACTGATGCAGAGGCCATGGAAGGGTTCTGCTCACTGGCTCGATCTCCACGTCTTGCTCAGCTGTTTTCTTACAGAACCAGATCAGGGGTGGCATCACCCACAACGGACTGGGCCCTCACACATCAATTGCTAATTAAGGAAACGGCCTACAGCTTACCTTCATTCTGATCTTATGGAGGCATTTTTCCAAATAAAGTTCCCTCTTCTCAGATGACAGTAGCTTGTGTCAAGCTGACACACAAGTAGCCAGCACAGAGGGTCTGTGCTGTGGATATGCAGGTGGCCACAGCTTTGCCGGAACTAAGCTGGGGGTAGCAGTCGAATGTACATGGAGAAGGTCAGTAGACAAGTAAGAATCCTGAGCATGACAGCATCAAGGAGAAATGACAGTTGCTTAGGAGCTGGAGAAGGGCACACAAGGGATGAAGGAGGGAAACCAAGAGTCCTCTCTGAGCCATAAGAAGGAAACTCTGTCAAGAGGACCACGGTGACCACACTACTTAGAACGACAAAGGCAGCTGAAAGGGGACAGAAAACCAGCCATTGCCTCCAGCAATACGGAAGTCTCTGCAACATTTGTAAGATCGACTTCATCGCAGGATTGGACGACAAGCCTGATCTGCAGAGGGTTAAGAGACAACGGAGGCAGAGGACCAATGAGTATATGAGCATGTTAAGTGCAGTGTTGCTGTGGGGGGTGGACAAAAGGTGGGCACAAGGTAGGAGACAGGTGCACCAGATGGCTGACATTGGGGTAAAGAAGCCTGTGGAGAACACGGTGTGGAGGGAGGGAAGTGGTTGGCACAGGGGTGGCAGAGCTGAACTGATAGTTCAGAAGGGCAGAAGGGCACATTTCCAACATCCATCAAAGGTTGCCCATTAGCAGGATCTGGACAGGTTAGAGGTCTGTCAGGCACTCTGGACCCAGTTAACTCCGTTGCCCGCGGTCAGCCTGCAGTCCGTGTATTGTACCAGGGTCTGTTGAGCATCTATAACTGCCAGGCACACTTTAGGTACCCAAGTGCTGTCTCCTGCCTCAAAGGGCCCAAATATGGGTCATATGAAAATGCCCATTTCTCAAGTGAGAGAGCTGCTCACAAGGGGAGGGTGTGGACTGGCAGGAGACAGAGAAAACAGGGGAGAGGGGACCGAAGGCCTGAGTCCACACACTGTCTGTCCAGATTTTTGAAAGCCTAGTCTGGGACCTTCAGCAAAATCAAAAGGCAGCACTGACGACCGTCAGCCTCTTGCAGTAGGACTGACATCCCAGTTGATGAGGCCTATCGCGGTCAATGATGCCATAGAAGCCACAGCCTCTAGGCCTGGCACCCGCCCCACTTTCCTAGAGGGCCCTACAATCTCAGTGTGCTGGCACTGTTGTGTGCCTGAGGCTGAGGAGCCCAGGCTCTCAGTGTCCTTATTCCTTGCATCAGTCCCTACCTGTGACAGCTTGCCACTCACACAGACAGCCCAGAGCAACACACAGAACTGTCCTCACATGGACATTTGACCCCAAGGCCCTTTACCTGCTCCAGCTGGCCCACACAGCATGACTCTTCTCCTTAGGGATTGTCATGCGTGCAGAGTCATTACTGTGGAGCTGAAGGCCTTTCACTTTGTCACCTGCCCACTCCAAACCCAACTGTGTCAGAGTGATCCCACCTGACCAGACCCAGGAAATAATCTCCATAGGAGAAGCAGAGCTCCAGGTGTACGGACAGCCAGGCATTAGTGACAAGTTGGGCAGCTGTGTTCCTGGAATGCAGGCCCATCCCTGGACAGATCAACAGCCAGTGTCCTTCTCTGAGCTGCAGAGCTTAGACTAGAACATACTTGAGACAGAAGGGAAGGGCCTATCATCATCAGACCCCCAGGTTTGGAAATGAGAGGGAGGTGTGTGTGTGTGTGTGTGTGTGTGTGTGTGTGTGTGTGTGTGTGTGTGTGGTGTTTCCAGATCCCCTTTTCCACAGCACACAAACCACCTTCCCTGTGACTAGCCAATGTCCTGTATGGAAAAGAGAGTGAAGCTCTATGTGGAACCCCCTCCTCAGAGCACTTGGACATTTAGTGACTTTTCGGTCTGATTTCCCCTTAACTGTCATGATTGAACGTGTCTCTCACTATTATCAGAGAAGGACTCTTCTAAGATTCTATGGGACCTGTCCTAGCCCCTGGCCAAGCGTTTCCTGGGCTAGCCGGAGCTGTCATGGACCTGTGTGATGCTGGGCACTGGAGAGAAGCTGCCATGGCTGGTGTGGGTGCTTCAGAATTCCTGATGGTGGCACTTGATAGAAAGGATGCATGTTGAGAGAGCATGCTAGTCCCTGGACGAGGGTTTCTACTCCACAGAGAGCTTGGGGACATTCTTGAAATTAACTAACACATGCATCTTTAGTTTACATGTCCCAAATCATGAGCAATGCCTCCTTAGTTGTGAACATGTTGGGAATAATACACCATGGGCCTTGAACAACTCTTAGAGCAGCGAACCTCAACCCTTGGGTCACAAACACTTAGAGGTCTTATGTCAGATATCCTGCCAATCAGGAATTGACATCACGACTCATCACAGTAGCAGAATTACAGTTATGAAGCAGCAAGGACTATAGTGTTATGGATGGGGTCACCACACCATGAGGGACTGCATAAAGGGCGGGAGTATTAGGAAGCTTCAGAACCCTCTTCTCACACTGAGGCTTCGCACTCTGGGGTGAAGTAAAACTTACTCTTTTCTTCACATCAGTCCCCGGCAGATCAGTACTTCTGCTGGACCAACCAGAGGAAGAGCGGACTATTAGAACAAAGAGACCTGCTTAAGACATCGAAACCCCGGTCCCTGTTTGATTTTGTCCTCAGAAAGACTCTGGCTGGGTGACACAGGCCTTCCTAAATGTGCATTGTCCCTCAGACCTGGGTAGACACTGGGCAAGGCAGCAAGATTCCGCAGGAGGCACTGGCCTCTGCACTGGGCTCCACTAGCCTTTCATCTAGATCAAGGAAGGCCTGGCTGGATGTGCCTTTGTAGCCCACAGTTGTAGAAAAGTTCCTGACCACGGTACAAAGGGTTTACACGCCCTGAACACCGTGGAGGTATAAAATACTGCTCTATTCCCACAAACACAGGTTACCTAGGCTAACATTTGTGCTAACAGCCTCAGGATTTAGACAGGAAGGTGATGCCAACGCTAATTAAAATAGCAGCCACACAACACACACGCACAGTCCTGCTGTGGGAGCTCACATCCATTTAAAGCCTCCTCCCCACATTCTGTCCAAGAATGGAGGCCCTTTCCTGGCGGCAGCTCATGCTATTAGCATCGCTGACCTGTCTGATAGAGATTCCTACACTTGTGTTTGGGAGGGTCCCAAAGAGTGACACATGCCACTAAGCAGGCTCTTGTGTGTGCTAACTATCCACCAAGTCATCAGAGAGATCCTTGAGAGACCCTTGCAAAAGCCTCTAACAGAGACCATGAGACTCATGGTGTTGGCCCCTCCTTTATGAGGGTCAAGACCTGGAGGCTGTTCCTGCCTTTATCCCAGGGACCCAGTGGAGACAGTACCATTTCTCACAGTGTACTGACTGGGAACTTGCGAATCAACTCTGCTGAAGCCTCACAGTGGCCCCGTCAGGAAGGCTAATCCCACAGGGCCTCATTGCACATTCTCTATCTCTGTCACAGCTTTCCCACGGTTCAAGGGAAGTCACAGTTGTTACTTGACATATAGCAGCCACAGTAGCATGACTTCAGATAATCTACAGGATAAAAATTAGAAAGAGACACTCTAGAGGAGTGTCTAACATCAGTGGACCGCTATGAGGCTCAGAAACCTGGCCATGTCACTTGCTGCAGTTGAAATAGATACACATGAAGGTTAGTTCCCCCCCCACACACACACACACCACACAGGCACACAAAACCATCACACAACCCCTACACACACAGACAACAAACACAGACACACACACACACACATACACACACAGCACGCCACACCACACCAAACGTGACCCACACACAGACCACACAGGGATCCCACATGCTTGTTTTCTCATATGGACCCATATGAATAGGGATCCGGAGAAAGAGCTGCTTGGGTGGGTGGACGGCAGATATCACAGCTGACGCACCTGTCCTTACCTCGGGCAGCTCCAGCATTGATTTCTGCACCTGAGCTTTCAAAACAATGAGCTCCCTCCACAGATACGGCAGGGAGAAAATATTATTTGCCTCTAGGGACTGTACTGCAGGCCAAAGATAAGCCAAACTATAACACCCCCAGCGGAGTCAGACTCATCTGCAGAGTTCACGCCTAGAGCCAGTCTGTACATTGCCATCTGCTGGCTACTGTCCCCACCCCACAGACGGGGACTTAGGTCATCCTTAGTTGCCCATCATCAGGCTGAGGTACGATGGAGGTGGCACACAGTCCAGCCAGTCAGGGATCCCCTTTTCTCCACACTTGTTTCCCTTCCTGCTCTGGGGCAGCACCTGCTTTCTCACACTCATTCCCTGCATTTGGGCTGCAGCCCATTTCCTTGTTATCCATTACCTATGTTTGGCCTCTCACTGTGGGCCCCGAGGCACTGACAGAAACCAGGGAGCCAGCTGCATGTGGAGGACTTGCTTCACTCTTGCACCTGACACGGCTGCTCTTGGCTTCCTGCCCCGCACCCCGTCTCCACACTCCCGTTGGCCTAGGTCCTCTCCCATCTTGGCTTTCCTGTCTCTCTTGGTTCCACAGGAGGAGATGGATCCACAGATCTTTGGCAGACAGCGCTCACAGGCATGTACTGGGCCCCGAGTGAGAGAAGAACACTCCACACCACCGAACACTCATACCCCACTTTGTCTTCCAGGCCATCCTTGGACACATGAACTGCTCCTCGAAAATGGATGCCCGTGTCCTTTAGCCACAGACAGCCACTTCACATATTTTGGGGTACTCTGAAGTACAGAATCATCAGAGCCCAATTCCTTATTAATGGGTGTGTGTGTGTGTGTGTGTGTGTGTGTGTGTGTGTGTGTGTGTGTGTGTCCCAGTCTGGTGGTTGTTTAGCATCTCATGCTCTATGTCACATACATTCAGGTATGCTGAGCACATTAGACATCAATGTTATCCGTGGCCATACCTGCTCACCACACAAACATACCACATGTTTTAGTGTGCCCTCAAACAAGTCCGCCAATTCACAGGTACTTTTGAGGTACACATTGCGAGCATCGTATGCAGTCTCTGCTCCAGTAAGACAGGAAGGATCAGAGAGCCCTGTGAAGCCCACCAAGGGACGTTAATGATGTATTTGTACCTCCAGCTACTGCCCACCACGTAAGTCACTGCGGAAATCACACTACACGGTTAGTCCATATGACACACAGGTGCACACGGAATCACACAGACTCTTGAGAAGTTACCAGTGAATAACAAATGATTGATCTTTGGAGAAAGAGAGAAAATAAAAGATGGGATCTTAGCCTGGGCTGTTGCCCTAAGCTTTGCCTGGAAAATACAGTGAAGAGGCACAAGGTCTGAATGGTGTGGTCTGGATCTTACAAGACACAGAGCCGAGGCGCTCTGCTGTGGTCATGTTTCTGTATCTGTGTCTGTCTGTCTTCCTGCCCCTGCTCCTCCTTCTGCTTATCTCTACTGCCTCCCTCTCCTCATCTCCTTTCTCCCTCTTTCCTTTCCTCTCACCTCCACCACACTGCTTCTCTGAGAGGGAGGAAATGCGTGAGAGACAGTAAACTTCCTCTTCCTGAGTGGCAGGTACTCTGAGATGGTGGCACATATACCACCTTAGAACACCAGGACACCAAACACCCAACTTCCTGGTGCCCAAACTGCACAGCTCGCGTGGTCAGAAAATGGTCATTGGCTCTCAGATCATTCTCTGCGCTCTCCTGGCTGTTCACCCTCCTTTCATGACCAGCTAGACACTCCCTGAATGACAGAGGTAGACACTGTTATTGTGGAAAACAGGCTTCAGAATTCCCACCACAGAACAAGGCAGAGTGTGCAGTGAGTCTCTAGAGGATCCTGTACCTGCCATGGCAAGGAAGAGGAGAGTGACATGCGAGGTTGCAGGTCTTCACCTGGGCTAGAGTGTAGTGGACAGGACACGGTGGACCCCCATCCATTCTTGCCTGCTAGAGATCATGTCCACCATCGTGTACTGTGGGTGTGCAAGTGTGTGAGCTCTGCTCCAACGGAGACCTGTGAACAGTGAGAGTAAGCTGCTTTGTTCACACAGTGTGGTACTCAGGAAGAGGCAGACTGGCCATCTATTGGGCCTGATGTCACCAGGGCAGGCCTTGCTAGACTTTTTCAACACCAGAGCATGTTTCATCAGAGAAAGCTTTTCGGGACCCCAGACAAGCAGATATATGAATCAGGTACACAAATCAGACATTTACGGATAATAAATCATAACGGTGGCATATTATGATAGTGGCGGTCAGGGAAGGCACATTTAGGGCCTGAGAGCCCAAAAGGTGCTTCCAGGAAGTGTCCACAGTTAGTGGCAAAACCTCCCCAGAGCTCTTGCATTCAGCAGGCACTGCAGGCCTTGTACAAGTTGTACTCAACCGGCCTGCTCCAGCTTTGGCACATAAACGCCCTCAGAGGACAGCAGCAGCTCACACCCCGCACACGGACATCCAACTTGACCAGTTTGATTCAGACCGACTGTTCTCAGCCTCTCTTCCCGACCTGGGTCAGGCCTGATGGCTCCACCACCAACTAAGCAGCATGCGGACCATCTGGTGGAAATGTATACCACAGAAGGTCTGGATGATGGAACCCACTGGGAAAGGGATCACACTGAGGGATTGCTAGTGCACCCCACACCGGGAAACAGCCCGAGTAGCAAGTCTTCCCCCAGCCTACATGAGAGTGTGCAGGACGAGCTTAGAGTGTCTCCAACACTTCTTCAGGTTGGCCTCTATGCCCTCCCATCTCCTGAAAGAAGGATCAATGCTAATGCCGGCTGTGCAGGACTGTTAGCAGTTTTCCAAAGCAACAAATTTAAATTGACCAACTTCTTAAAGACCTCGGTCCTGTCCTAACAAGCATTAGGATAGGAATTGTATTTCATGGGATTTTCTTGTCTTCTGGGCTCCCAGGGAATCAAGACAGGACATTGTCCTTGCCTTTGCTCCCATTTGCATACATCCTTTCTTTGGTTCACCTGCTCACCTCGGTAGCTAAGCATGTTTAGTACTCAAGGGAAGCTGAAGCCACAGACTGAAATCACCATCTTGCATTTTGGTTCATGGGGAACAGCAGAGGCTACCGAGATCAGTCCTGAGAGGATAGTCATCCATCTGGGGCGGGCAGCGGGGGCTACATGCACCTTCAGGAGCTCTTGTGTCCTGAGAGACAGTTTACTTCCCAAGTAATAACAGTGACTTGCTGAACCACCTTGTGACAAGCAGAATGGAGACGACGGTCGTGCAGATAATAGCTGAGTAAGACTTCGTCCTTACACACATAAAATTTGGGTTTCTTTCTCTTTCAATAATTACTTAGTCTATCAATTGAAAGAAATAGGAGCTAACTGAATGGTCCAACTTCTGTGAGTATTTCCAAATAAGCACATTTCCTGTCATGTATTAGAGCAGACAAACCGAAGCACCAGGAGACTACAGACATGCCCACACTCATGTATAGAGACAGATTTTAAACAAAAGCACAGGCCTTGAAGCTCTAGCCTGGATGGATTACTTCACTCTTTAAGTCAGACTACTTCAAAACAACACAGGGTATTTCCATAGATCTGGAGTGCCCCCCATAACTAGATGGAAAGCTTCTGTTGGTGAAAACACCACACATTCTGTTTGCAGGATACAGAGAACTCAAACTTGATGAAAAGGAATCTCTGCTGGCTAATACCCCACAGCAGACCAGGAGGCACAGTGCAGGTTGTTTGGGAGGCTGGGGGTGAGAATAAGAAGACATCAGTAGTCTATCCTGAGCTGCACCCTGCATCCGACCACAGTGACCTGCCAATTCAGAGGGTGTATGTAACATTGGTAACATTGTTTATGGGGGTAACCAACCACACTCTTGGTTGTATTGAAAGCCTCCTCCACAGGAGGAAATTCATGCCTGGGACTGTATGTAAACTAGCTTCAGAACCATGGCCAAGGAAATCATAGGCCTCAAGGGAGAACCTATTGATGTTGCTTTAAAAAGCATTCTGTTATCTCCCTGTCCACTGAAAATGCATCTGTTTATCCCTATATTTGTGCTGCTCTCCACACTGTGGCAATGGTACTGCTTGATGGAGAGACACAACACTCTTCAAAGTGTTGAGAATGAGAGACTCTGAGTGCTCAGACACAGAGAGAGAGGACACCTACATAAACCCTGCACCACACCCCACCTGACCAAACACCCAAGGGCCAGGAAACATCCCAGAAGACGTGCCAGAAAGGCTATCAGAGCCAGAGAACAGGGAGGGGTGCTTTGAAAGGTTGTCCTCTGGACATGACATGGCCTTTGCCCACCTACATGGAACCAGGGCAAGATCAAGCCACTTAAGAATTCCAGCACATCGGGGGAGGGACTCCATCCCTAGACCAGCAGTTATTGGCAACTGAGTGCTGGTGTGGATAGGGAGAGTCAGTTTTCTTTGGAATGTGGCCTTTGGAAGTTTCTCAGGGCCCCAGTGGGTGACCCCAAGGCTCTGAGCGTATGGGCAGCATGAGCTGCACTCAATGGAAAAAAATGAATGAATGATTAAATAAGGAAATGTGCATTAAGTCAATGAAGACTCCTGAAGCTGTGGTGGGGATGGGATGGCATTGGTTTCTTTACCACAATAGTTTCTTTTGGTTCTGTTTGTTTGGTTGGTTGTTTTTCGAGACAGGGTTTTTCTGTGCAGTCTTGGTGCCTGTCCTGGATCTCTCTGTGTAGTCCAGGCTGGCCTTGAACTCACAGAGATCTGTTTGTCTCTGCCTCCTGAGTGCTGGAATTAAAGGCCTGTGCCACCACTGCCCGGCTGCTGGAATTAAAGGCCTGTGCCACCACTGCCCAGCTGCTCTTGGCTCTTAAGCATTGTTACAGCGTACTGCCCTGTCTGTTCTCAGATCGTTTCAAATGAAGAACTGGTGTCAGCCAGCGTTTACCTGAACTCTCAAACTACTACAGTGTTATGGACATTACAACTTCATCAAAAATCGGCACATGAAAAGGGATTGAAGCCCGTAGCTCACCACTACTGTATTTACAATTGCACAGATATGAAGGCACAAATTCTGCACATTGACTCTTGCATTTCAAGTATATACTCCAGTGGGAACGAGAGGGGATCAGTTACATGGGTAAAGAATCTTCAGTCCCTTCCACTTTAGCCACTAAATTTGAAGTAACTGTGTTAATTCTACAGTCTGTTTACATCGTTTCTTCCCCATGTAGAAATCAGGAGCCTGGAGGAAAGGAGTCACTTTCATCAGGGGAATTTCTGGGTCCCTTTCAGACTGAGTGCTAGCCTTCTGGTCCTGAGGATGTGTCTGTGCAACTTGGGTGTTGCTTCCTTATTGGACTGCTACTTTTCTGAACATGTGGCTAGATGAAGAGAGTTCAGCATTAACTTGAGGTGATCTGCAATGTGAGTGTCTGGTGTGAAATTCACTATTGCAGCAGGCCTTAATATTCTTCATCAGAAGCTGTCTGTGGGCTGAATGGTACTCCACCCTCAAATTTACTGTTTCAAAGTTTCAAACGTTCCTAGCTGTCATTAATCATGATTAGGCCATACTGCGTTGGGGCAGACCTCAATACCAACTCAACTGACTTCTTCATGGAAAGCATGGAGGGCACGCAGTGACAGAGCCAGGGAAGCAGAGGAGCACACTGGGAAAGCACAAACTGAGTTCAGGTAGAAGCACCTCCCAGGTCAGGAGCAGCAGGGATGGCTGCTGGAACACAGGACGCTGTCTCTCTAGGGGTATTGGAGGACTCACCTTCCTGCCGACACCTTCCTATGACACTACCCACACCTAGAACAGTGGCAGAACACTATCTAGTGTTTTCCTGAACTAACTCCACTGGTGAGCATTTATTAGAACCCTGGGGAGAAATGAGCACTCACCACTGAAAGAGTATTTGGAAACATGAATCAAGTTCTTGTGTACTTAGTAGATCACACATTGTATGTCTCAGACACTGGACTCTTACAGAATTGCCATCATGAAGTGCACACACACACACACACACACACACACACACACACACACACACACTCCTTGAATGGATGTTATATCAAATAATAATGTGTAGAATTTCTACAATTTCTGTCCAATCAGCCCATGGCCTTCTTGTGGCCTCCCTGTGTGTCTGTCCAACCCACGTGTAGACTGAGCTACTCCAAATTCCCTGTCAATTCTTCAGGGTGAATGAGCTGTGCTCACCAAAACTCTGAGATGGCCATGAACCCTGGCGTGAGAATGCTGTCTAACTAGGACAAAACTTTTTGGTTGAGGTAGTGGTAATGGTTGTGTGGACCCGACGATGGGAGAGATTGTTTCAAGAAGCCCGAGTTGGCCTTGAAGTCACTATGCAGCTCAAATTCTGATCTTCCTGCCTCTGCTTCCCCACAGCTGGGATTATAGGGGTGTGTCCCCATGCCAAGTTTACAACGTGCTTGTCAAGGCCCCTAGCAACAGAACTCCATTCTGTTCTCTGATACAGTCTTAACCTCTCCTACCAGAGGACATGGGAATGGTTTGGGGTTTGGGGGTGCAGGTATGAGTCCATATGGCATCTCTCAGCTAGACTGCAGTAAACTATCATCTCCCTGCATTAACTGAGGCCTCCATATTGGGGAGTTACAGCCCTCCACCCCCCGCAACCTTCCTACACATCCACTCACAACATTTTCATGAACACATGGTGAGGTCACTCAGACTTAAACAGATTTCTCCCTGTGTGTCTCTGTCTCTGGCCCTGTATCCCTGCCTCCACCTCCCGCAAACACACCTCCATTCTCAGTCTCTATTCTCTCATCCTTCAGCCCTCCTTCCTTCCCTAACTTACTTTTCCTCAAGCCTTCCAACCTCATGTGAATCCTGCTACAACTTCCTATGGGAGGAAAGCATTTTCCTTACTCTTTCACTGTTGGAGACTGAATTCTGCTTCACAAAGGCCACTCCCCGCCTCTTCCCCAGCATGCCCCATCTCCTAAAGGGAGCACACATACTGTCCACCCCTAGGGCTATTGGAAGACCACAGATCCATGCAGAAAGAAGGGTAAATTGTGTTTCTCATATAAATATAGTGTCCCCATCATCCAGCTGCTTGTGGACGTTGCCCAACCCTGGCAGACACATCTCTGGGGACCATCATAGTCACTGATCCCTTTCTCACTAAACAGAGGCAGAGGCAGTGGGCTCCCGAGGCCAGGTGGGCACCTGGTATCCACTGGTCAAGTTTTCCTGTGATCCCCCAGAAAACCTAAGTGCTGTAGGGCGTGAGGCAATATGTAGTAGATCTGTGGAATTTAAAGTGATGTTTGAGCTGTCTGTTTGTCCCTAGAATTGAGGTAAAAGTCCTCCTGCATCCCATCATCGCCACACCCCATTGGGAATATTTACCCTTAGGTCAGGGACAAGCAGAGTTTCCTAATGATCCTGCCGGGATTTATCACAGTCTGGTCCACTGAAGGGTCAGAAGGAAGCAACCAAGAGCAGTTAGAACTGGTTTGTGTTTTCCAGAGAAATGTGCTCAGACAGAGATGTACGCACTGGGGGAGGTCGAACCACGGCACATGGCAATAAAAGGCACGTGGTCCTTCTGAGGCCCTTTGTGTCTATTTGCTCACCTACTGAAAACAGGCTGACTAAGGCAAAAACGTGGTAAAGACACACTTCAGAAAGGAGAACAGTGCTCTTCCAGAAGCATCCAGGGTCAACCACCAGGCTCATGAGACAGCGAATCCTTATCTCCTCCCATCCCCCACCTGTCCTTCTAAACCAAGACCCTTGAGATATCCTTCCCCCCTGCAAACAGCTTGTCTTTCCCCCAACAAAGGAACGAATTTCGTTGTGAATCTGACAGGCATAGCACTCACAGGAACAGGCATAGACCTTCCCATCCCCTGAAAACCTTCCCTGGGATAACTGGGGACTAGAGAGAGGAGTGGACTGTGGGTGATGTTGAGGAACTCCTGCTCATTTTCTTGACTATGCTATGGTTCGGAGGGTATGTTTAAAAATGTCCTTATCTGTTTATTCCTGGAGGAAAGGATTTGATGTGTGTACTTGGCTCCTCAGCAGGACCCAGGAGGCGGGGATGATGGTGGAAGAAAGATGAAACAAGAATTGAAAAAAGTTAATGATTGTTGAAGCTGATGACTCTTGAGCCTAATGGGTACATGGAGTGCACTGATTACATTGTAGCACACTTTCTGCTTTCATGGGTTTGAAAATTTCCATAATAGATTATCAAAAAATTTTACAACACTCAAATACTCAGACTAGTGAGGGGCCGGCAGTGGCAGGGGGCCAGAAATCAGGACAGGAGAATAGCAAACTTGCCCTGTCGTGGGAACAACAGCAAATGGAACACAGACATATCCTGAGGACAGGTCTCTAGGCCTCCTTCCAATCACAGATGCCAGCACACAGAGGAAGCCACCCTCCACAACTGAGAAGCCACACACAGGGAAGGAAGAGAATGTCTTCCTAAGCTTTGATTGAGACCTTATTTACATGGGCTCCACTGATTGTCATTACCTTTGAAGGACAAACAAGTTATATATATATATATATATATATATATATATATATATATATATATATATCATAATGTACGTCTCAGGGCAAGGCAATTGGCTGTGGTGTACTTTAATACACACACACACACACACACACACACACACAAACTCGCACATGCACACGCACAGGCATGCACACACTCTCACAGGAATCAGGAATCTGCAGTAAGAAAAAGCCAGGTGGCAGAAATTTTTTCTTAGTTTAGCAGAGAAGCCATCAAGACAGACATAGGTTTTACAAGGTCACAAGGAAGGTACCCTTTTCCAAAATAGTCAGGACCCTTTTCAGGCCAACAGCAACTTAATAAAGGATCCTTGCACCAGGAAGGTCCTTCTGGCTAACAGCTTCCTTCCCAGAGGTGGGGGTGACAATCTTTCCAGAGTGCAGCATCAAATACCATACCTAGGGGTGAGACGAGGTACTTTAGCACCTGAGTCCAATTCCCAAAGTCTGTGTATGTGGGAGGCACACAGAAGTGCTTGGGAAGATGGTGCTATGTGTGTGGGTGCATGTCTGTGTGTGGATGCATGTGTGAAGTCCAATCTTAAGAAGTGGGGATCAAAAACCTCCCTCTGTGGGAAATGAAGAGTTGGAAGCACATTCACTCCTCATCACCTGCCTTGTAATACAATCTACATACGACAGTAACCAGAGAGTTTGAACTTCTTTGTTGCTCTTTAGTGGATGTCAGTATGCACATTTCTGCACTCAGAAAAATCACACTCTAACCCTAAGTCCACACCCATGAATATTATACATACCCACATACGTGCCTGTGAAGAATGAAAGCAACAGGCACTCCCTTTCAAACATTGAGCATATGTTATAAGTGGCCAAGAGGACCCCAGAAGTGTTGGTTATGTGTGAGAGTTTTCCCCTTTACGTTCCTCAGCTGTAAAAGCAGGCATAGGAGTGAATCCCACCCAGCTGCAGAAACACTGAAAACAGCACAGCTTGCTTAAGCACACATGCACAAGTATTTGCACCAGGCCCTTGAACTTCACAGCATCCTGCCTACACAGGCTGCATGGATTCTAAGAGCAGAGGGGAAGGCCTCAATCTCCAGACACTAGAACCCTGTGAGGTGGGTGGTGGACACAGCAGGACAGGAGCATGTGGTACAGGGTTGAGACCTGACACACAGGACACTTGCTCCTTCTACCGTCCAGCTCATGCACAGTGTGCCTCAGCCCATAATTCGTGCACACACCAAAAAAAGAGGGGGTGGCAGAAACATACACGGACAGGCAATACAATCAATTCTAATGAAGAAGACTGAGAGGCAGAGACGACCCACCCTGATTTCCATGACCACTTCCTCCTACTCCAATGGACCACATCACAGATGAAAATGGCAAAACCTTTGTGTCAGGTGTGGTACGGAGGGCATGAGGGTCAATAACCACCATGAGACACCACAGTCCCACTGAAAACAGAGGCCTCTGGGCTATCATAGACTGGTCACACTGAACCAAAACACCACGTTGTTCCTTTCCTACAACTGCTCTGTGGAAACAAGCAAAGTTTGCCTTCCTGAATCAGAAGATCAAAGAGAGAAAATGCAGTCACAGGCCATGATTGGAATCTTTAAGGTACAGGGTTGTCTGGCAGCTCTAGTGGTGTCCCCAGAACACACTGCACCTGCCCTATACAGGAAGTCAATTGACTCACACCAACGTTGTTCCCCCAGCTTAGGACATTCATCTTGGAAGGCAACAGTCTCCATTCCTCTGAAGACTTTCATGAACCCAGAAACACAGGAAGCAAAGGAATGCTAGGCATGAGCCTGGACACCTACCCAGCCCAACACTTGGAGAGAAAGAGAGAGGCAGGAGGACTGTGAGTTCAATAAAGCTTAGGACACAGAATGCCATCTGCCTCAAAGAAAGAACTGAGAGAAAGGATCCTTGATTCTTTGTCTCTAAGTAAGTGTGACTTTTCTCCTCCATATGCACACTGAAAAGACAGGGCCAATGTAAACGTGCCTGTTTCCATTCATTCTGCAACTCCCCATTACAGAGCATTGAAAGATCTGATCCATTAAACAGGATGCCCACCTTGTACTGTCTGCACTGGTATAAAGGGGTGTTAGGCACTTCCCTGTGTTTCCTTGGGCTCCCTCTCCATCCTACTGAATCATGTTTTGCTAACTCTGGATTTTGAGACTGACTTGTGATCGTGCCTCTTCTAGGACCTATTCTGGGATCTACCCCTCAGGCCTTAGGTAACTCTCACATCAATGAGGAGGAATTAATGGCCAGGAAGGGACATGGCTGGTGTTCCATCCCTCCCAACCTAGCAAGCAACAGACTTTCAGCCGAAAGTCTTTCTTTGAGTAGACGTCTGGGGATGTTTGGTTGGCACAGACACGTAATCTTGGGAAGAGGTTGTGTAAATATTTCCCCCGCAGCCCTGGCTGCAATGTCGAAAGTGGTTTGATATGTTGACCCCCCCCGCCCCGTATTCTGAGAGAGCCCCTCTTTCCTG
Organism: Peromyscus californicus insignis; assembly: GCF_007827085.1. NCBI lineage: Eukaryota > Metazoa > Chordata > Mammalia > Rodentia > Cricetidae > Peromyscus > Peromyscus californicus. The sequence continues at coordinate 15,705,423 of NW_026294391.1, forward strand.
ACTTACGTGTTATGTGAAGATTCACTAGAGGATAAATCATTGTACCTAGATAGAAAGGAGAGGAAATCATAGAGGGATGTCAGAATCTTGGAAAAGCCTGAGTCTGTGCTATGGGTCCCCAAAGGTTGATGGTGCTGTTCCCATAGACCTAGTTAGGGCAGGCAGAGGGTACAATCTCCCCTCTGGGATGCTGGCCTGAGGGCATTGAGATCACTGTAGGAGAACAGACCCAGGTTGGCAGACTGAACAGCGTTAGGTTTCAGCAAGGAAGGTCTTTTTCTGATGAAATTGTTAGATAAAGACTCTGCTCTGGGAGGACTCATTTCACCTGCAAGAGGCCATTCATATGCAGGTGTTTCATGCTATCAGTGGAATCAGAGATCGCCCCAAGTCCTAAACCATCCAGTCCCCCAGACTTGTTTGTGTAATTTTGGAAATCTTGTGCAATGTGCCTGCCTGTGGTTTTCCTACATGGATCCATGAAAATGACATTTGTCTTCTGATGATATATTTCGGGTCACGTTAAGGATTGTTTTTTTCTTTTCCATCCAGTTGCTTCCCAACATTTTTAAAGCACTGTAGCAATCACACCTTCTCCACGTTGAGTCATGGCTTACAACTGGTCTTTCTCCACTTGTTACCTGACATTAATCCTAACGTTATTTTCCTGTGGGTTTCCTGATGCCCTCTCATCAAGTCCATGAGCAATCTGCTTTGTGAATAGGTAATCGTTTGTATTTTCAGTTCCTGGCATAGTAAAGTCTGTTTTTCCTGTGTGGTGGACAAATGACGCTGAGGGCCTAGTATCCTCGTCAGGGTTTCTGCTGCTGTGATAAAATACCACACTACAAATAACTTCGGAAGGAGGAGTTTATGTCTGCTGGCAACTCAAGGCTCACTCTCTTTCCACGAGTGACGTCAGGGCCGGAGTTCAAGTCATAGACTAGAAACAGGCAGTGAAGCAGAGACCATAGGGAAGTGATGTTTACCCTCTTGTACCCCGTGACCTGCTCCGTTTGTTTTCTTATATACCCCAGGACCATCTGCCCAGGAATGGCACTGTCCACAGTGAGCTGGCCTCTCCTATTTCAATTATGAATCATGAAAACACTCCTATTGGCTTAGCATTTTTTCAACTGAGGGTCTTTCCTCCTAGAAAACTGTAATTGACAAACACCTAGCATTCCCTTTGTTCTGACTATATTTATAAACCATGTAATGCCTGCTTGAGTTTACATGGAAGATGTAAAGCAGTGGCTGGAGAGTTGGCTCAGTCTAGACATACTGTTTTTCTACAGGACCCATGCCAGGCAGCTCACCACCACCTGTAACTCCAGCTCCGGGGGATCTGATATTTCTGGCCTCTGCAGCACCTGTACTCAAATGCGCACACACACACACACACACACACACACACTTAAAATAATAAAAATAAATCTCTTTACAGAAGAATGTAAGTTAGTCCCTGAAGGATGAGGATCCAAGCTACAGTTTGCACAACTAGCCAATAGTTGAATTGTAATTTCCTTCTACATTTGCTAACTCAGAAAGACGCTTTATTAGCTGTGGGTAAGGAAATAAACATTCTTCCATTGAACAGGAAAAAGAAGCACATTTTCCTTCACAATTTATTGGATAATTTGAATCACTCTCCCTTCAGGAACTCCTGTGTGACTGGGATTTTGAGATCTCTTGTGACCCTCCTCCTTTGTGGGTGGCTCTGTGCCAACTTCCCTCTGCTGTCAAAGGCTGCTCCGAGTAAGAAATGAGGAGAGAGTACTGGGGTCCAATCTCAGGCAGGATCCATGGAGGTTGTCTAGACCAGGCTATTACGGATGGCTTCCAGAGGACGCCGAATCTGTTTCCTCTCTGTGTTGCAATGTTTCTGGGCTCTACTGTTAGGTGAACACGAGACTCATCAATGATTGAGTGACTCACACTAGTACATATGGATGGTAACTGGGTGATTTTCAATTGAGATGACCCCACTGCGACTTGCAGGCCCATGGGGGATGTCCTGATAGCTCTCAGATTTTCTGCTGACGAAGTAAAACCCGACACAGAGAGTCGTTTCAAGGGCAGACAGGAGGAACTGCCTCCCCGGCCACCAACACAAAATCATTTGCCACCCACCTACACACTCAACAACCAATTGCAAGGCATTTTCCTTCCCTTTTTTTTCTTTCTCTCTCCCTTCCCCTCTCCCTGTGCCTCTTCCCCTCTCTGCCCTCCTTCTCCAGAATCCTCCTGGGCACCGAGCAGTGACTCCACTCCTCCCTCTGCTTGTCTTTCTGCAGCTTTGGATGTGTGCTCTTCCACTTTCTGATGCAAGTTCCAGACCTAAGGTCTAAATCCCCCACAGGTTCAAAGGTCCAAGTCCCAAAGTATGGGGCTTCTGTCCTTTCATTCATTCTTAAAAATAACAAAAACCAAAAACCAAAAAAACCAAAGAACTAAACTGTGGTGAAGACTAGGGCAGTGGTCCTCATCCTTCCTAATGCTGTGACCCTTTAACACAGTTCCTCATGTTGTGGTGACCCCAACTATAAAGTTATTTTCATTGCTACTTCATAACTGAAGTTTTGCTACTACTGTGCATTGTAACGTAAATATCTGATATACAGGATATCTGATATGGGACCCCTATGAAAGGGTCGTTCAACCTCCAAAGAGGTCACGACCCGTAGGTTGAGAACTGCTGCTCTAGGAGAAAACAAACTAATATGAACACATGACTACAATTCACGAGATCATGGCAGCCGGGCGCTGGTGCCACACGCCTTTAATCCCAGCACTCGGGAGGCAGAGCCAGGCGGATCTCTGCGAGTTTGAGGCCAGCCTGGGCTACAGAGTGAGATCCAGGACAGGCACCAAAGCTACACAGAAAAACCCTGTCTTGAAAAAACAGAAAAAAACAACAACAAAAAAGAGATCATGGCATGGCTTCGGGCTCCTTCCCAATGCTTCTGTAACTAGAGCTTTGTCTGTGTTCACAGACATTAAGAATTCTCATTTGAAACCAGTCAGCCTTCTACTTTTGCTGTTGGCTGTGGCAGTCAGAACCATGTGATCGGCAATGGCCTTTCTAGACACTAAGACGGACACTACATAGCTTGAGGACTGCTATAGTCTGAATCTCAAACATTCATACATTGAAAATTAATCATCAATTCAACAGTATTAAGGAACATGGCCCTTTGGAGAAGAAGTTAAAATGCTCAGCCATCATGCGTGAATTAGTACTCTTACAAAAAGGCTGAATGGGTCCCTACTAGGTCCTTATTGGCTTCCTTGCTCTGTCCACCAATTGAGAACAGGATGTTCTCGTCTTGGGAAAAAGTTACCAAGGTGCCATCATAATAAAAAGCATAGTGCTCACCCAGACACCAACCCTAATGACACCTTGTTCTTGGGTTTTCCAACCTCTAGAACTGTGAGAGCAAAGTTCTTAAACTTGCTCAGGTTTAGGGATTTTATTTCAACAGCACAAGCAACTAAGATACAGGCCAAGTATCAGCAAGCTGGCAACCACATTAGGATTCTTGCTAGTTGCCATATTACCTTAAGGTAATAACTGCTAACAGGTTGCTATGGTTTGGAGTTTAAATGTCCCCCCAAAGTACAGGCCATTAGTCTGTAGTCATTGGGAGGTTGTGAAACCTTTAGGAGGTGGGGTGTCGGAGGATGTCATACCACTGGGATACCCTTAAAGGAGATACTGGGCTCCTGGCCCCTGCTAGTTTCTACTTTGCTTCCTAACTACTAGGAACCAAACAACTTTGCTCCTGTATGAGGGGTATGGGAAAACTGAAAACTAACACAGCCTATGTTACATGATGGGCATGGGGAGAGACTGTGCAAAGTGATTCATACCCTCACCTGGACCACAAAGAATAGCTGGAGAACAAAAGTGCTAAACAGATGAACCTCAGCCAGCAGACATCACTTTTCTGCTTCCCAGTGTGATATACAACACTGCGGTGGAGTGGTGAGGTACACTGCCTCAATGGGGCCTTAGGTATAGAGGAATTACAGACACTCTGGGAAGCTGAGGGAAACTGTGAGGGGGTGGTTGTCATATACATACCAGAGAGCTCAGCTTCTCCTGCAGCTGCGGGTCCCCAGTGTCCATGCAGTCCTTCCACGGCTGTGCGCTTTCCCTCTATTAGTCCTGGTTCTCCTGACTATTCCCCTAGTGAGTATAACCTTAGTTAAGCTATTCCCCAAAAGCTAAGGAGCATTTCACATACCGTCTCTGGGGCAAGATACAACCTTCATCATATTGTATTACAGCACTGGGCATTTAATGAGAGCTTGGTGAATGAGTCAGTGTGTGAAAATATATTCCTAGCAGGGTGAACAGAGAAAATAATGAAACTTACTTTTGCATTCAACAAATATTTATTAAAACAAAAGTGAATAAGGCTTGTCCCTCTGCTCTCAGGACCTGGTGCAGAGAGGCAGACAATCACAATGCTACAGTAGAATCACAGTTGAATAAGTACTATCCATCGAGGTATAGACAAAGTACTTTGGAGGCACAATAGGAGAGATGGGGGCAATTATCTAATATATGCCTGCACAGGGGATCCAGGGAAGGCTCCAGAGAAGCCATCTGTGAATGATCCTGAAGGAATGAAGTCACCAGGTGTATAAGAAAGGAACCTTGCAGGCTGGGGTTATATTGATCTAGGTAAGGCTAGGTAAGTGAGGGACACAGGAATCAGGAATGGGGATGGGGTGGGCATGAAGAGGGATAAGGACTTAGCAGGACTGTTAAAACACAAAGCCATAGTTCTACTGTAGAAATTAAAGAGCTTGCTTCCCCATGAGGCAAAAGACTGAAAGCAGGGAGGGCAGGAGTTTCTTAGCATGGGTCCCTGCTACTTTCTCAGTCAGACCATGGGGCTGAAACACCAAAAGCCAGAACTTCACAGTTATGATCTAATTTCTCTAAGCCACAAAATTATGAAAAGCCCCCTTTCAGAAGCTAAGGATGTATATGAGTAATGAGTTCTAAATGGGAAAAATCTGAATGTCACCACTTTTTCCAATATAGTTAATTCTGCATTGACATTAAACTAAAAAAATACATATGTTCACAAACCATTTTTATCTTATCATTACTCTCTCTTTCATTATATCTTTTATATCCATCTATATTCCAATATACTTAAGTACAAAATAAAAATTTCAACTTTCAAGTACATTCTTATTTACATGTTCTTTCAGTTGTCAATTTGTGAATATTCTTTTTAAACTTAAAATTTGTTTGAACTTACATAAGATTCTCAACATTTTTAAATTTCGCTTTTTTTTGGAATCTTCAAAGCCAATTTTCTGTTTCCTTGAATTGTTCTAAACTTTCTTCCTTTAAACTATTTCATCTGATTTTAACTTAAAATTTCATTTCATTCTATATTTTGACTTTTTTTTTTTGCTATTACAGGCATACGTTTGTAAATTTTGGTTTTCCAATGCACATATTTTATGATTTAAATTTTTAGAATCTATGCATTTTCACTTTAAACATTGGGTCTTTAAAAGATTTTCTTTTACTATTTTTAAATTAATTTGTTTCAATAACTATCTTATAAATTTTCATATTTTGTCTTAAATTGTAAGAATTTCTAAATACTCTATTTTCACATACTAACAATTTCGAATCATTTTAAATTAAAAACATTTAAAAAATATTTCTTCTAAAATACTTAACTTAAAATTTTGACATTTAAAATGTTCTCTTAAAACTTTCAAAAGTATTTCTAACGTTTTTCTTTTAAAGCTTTAAAGTTTTTCTCTTAAAATATTTGGTTTTTTTTTTCAGACTATTTGTGCACTCATAACTGGAACTACAATCAATTAAAAACCCCTTTCCTAAAAGATACCCCCCAAACTTAACACAATATCTTTGAAGAAATAAAGAGCACATAGGAATTTGATTTTATTCGCACCTCCCTCCACCTTGAGACTTCACTTAATTTGCTTTATGTGACCCTTTTCAACCTCTCCTCCCTTCCCCCAATTCTTAAGGCTAAATGGTCACTGGTAATTCAATGTCTTCTTTCCATAGACCCACGGAACAGGGTAAAACAGTTCCTTTTTGCCCAAGTGTCACTTATATAGGTGTTACGGTTACTGTCCACTCCAGGTAGATTTTTGTGTTTCTTTAAGAGGTGCTGGTTGTTGTCCATCCAGGTAGGTGTGTGTATCATTGCAGGATCCTTACTCTGTTTTTCTGGAAAGCGTCTGGGTAAGGTTATTCTCAATATCCTGCCTGTGATAGAACAGTAAATACCCTTCACTACGGAGTAACTCTTCCATTGTAGCCTTTGTCACGACAGCGTCATCACAGCTGAACCACTGGTCCTTTGCTTGACGTATAAAGCTGGTGTAGTGACCACTTTCCAAAGTTCCGTGGTGGTTAATCACCGCAAACAGAGAATACTTGTTCTCACTGGGCACACAGTCTGTTAAGGGCTGGCCTTTCATTATGCTTTCCTTAGTAGACGCCAGAAAGGGTGTCATATCCAGCTCCAAAGGAAATGAGATAAAAGTATTAATCTTGCGTCTCTGTTTGCCTAAATGTTCAAACCTTTTGAGATGAAAGCAGGCCACGATTGGTAATTTCTTCATTGTGAGCTGTTTGGTAGATTCCTGGTAGCTTTGGCATCGACTGCATTTGATTTTGGCACTGCTTCCCAGGTCCTCTGGCCTTGTAAACCACTGTAGGCAATCTGTAAGCGAGGGGACTCTTGGTTTGTGGCCAGCCCTACGCACTGCGCTACTAGCTCTCTCTGAGGTATAATAAGAGCCAGGCAAATCCAGACTGATGTCCCAGCATGGGTCTATAGTGGTGGAGACACCGTGACAGACTTTACATGTCAAATCTGACTGCAGGCCTCCTGTGAAGATTTGGTCTATGATGCAGTTACAGCAGTTGGGGTTACTTTCCTGCTCTGTGCTGTCATCTCTGCTGTGTCTATGCAGCATATCTAATATTGCAATAAGAAACTCATGAGCGTCTTGCTGTCTGTACCCAGCTAGATGTTCAGCATGAATCCATATTAGGTGCAGTAATTTATAGGGAACATGAGGACTTTGGTTCCCAGAGTACATCGCTTGAAAAAGTGAACACATTTCACAGACCAAACACAAGCTGGGACTTGTCATAGTACATTTGTGTTTGTCGGAAAGGAAAAAATCTTTCAGTAGCGGAATGTAGGTAAGTGCCTGGACAATACAATTCATAAAGCAAGTGTTTCCAAGATTGATTAACCCTCTGGGGCCTACAGTATAATACACTGTCTTCTTCCTCCTCTTTTTCTTGGGTTTTACCAGTGTGGTCTCCTGTTCTTTTGCCTCATAGGTTGATTGACTTTCTTCAACCTCCAATGTCATACACTGCTGATAAGAACCATCTATTGCAGTGGAAGGCAATAGTCCCAGAATTTTCTCTTTTGTTTCTTTGGCAATCTGTTCTATATCTTTGTCATATACATAATCCTTACACATAAAGCAATATATAACCCCATGATAGAGGTCAACTGCTAAATTGTGTTGTTTTGTCTCTGCATGTCTATGAATATGTTTCTCAGTAAAGCATCCGAAATATACACAGGACAGACACAAGTGAAGTCTGTTCTTATGGGTATTACACACATAACAGATGCATGTTTTGGCCTTACGTTTCCTAGTTTCCGGTGTCCCACTCCAAATGAAACGCTGATAGATCATCCGCAGGTTCTTCCGCCAGTTTTTGGCTACTTTAAAGCTTTCTACATGGGAACAGCCCGTGGGCCCCTTATCAGACCCAACCTCCAGTAACCTGTTCTCTGCGACATCTGGATCCCCAGAGTAGCCTTGGTCACTAGAGCAGCTTTTTCGTATTTGGGGTCTGGGTGCAGGCCTGGATCTACGCCTGGATTTGCGCCGGGCCACCGACCGCAGCAGGGGCGGGGGTGAAGGTGGCGGCGCCGGCGGGGGAGGCGGAGGTTTGGCGGGAGGCGGGGGTGGGGCCTTGAGCCCACGCCCTCCCCTGGAGCGGGACCTGGGCTGGGGCCGAGGGCGGGGCTTGCGGCGCGGGCAAACCGAGCTGGAGCTGGTGTGACAAGCAGCCGGGCTGGAAGGGAGCACCTTCTCCTCGCTGCCACTGCCCCTCCTTGTTAAGTTCTCCGACGTGGGCTTGGGCTCCGGCCACTGCTCCGGCTTCATCTCCCGGGCTCCCTGTGTACCCCGCATCGTCTGCTCCATTTCTGCTCCTTTCTCAGCCGCCTGCTCCAAACAGGCTCCTCGACCGCCTCCCGAACTCCAACTGGCGAAGGAGCGGGAGGACCGGGACGCTTCTCGAACGTGGGCCATCGGCTCACTCCCAAGCCTGGGAAGAAACGCGTCTGGAAATGAGCTGTGACTGTGGGTGGAGGGAGACAGGAACTCGTGTGGACGGCCAGCCCGGCGTCATGGCCACGGCGCCGTTAGCCTCAGCCCCTCCCCCTGCACCGGGGCTCCGCCCCTGCACCGGGGCTCGCGTGGCGTGCCGAGCCCGCGGCTACCTGCTCCAAAGGCCGCCAGAACTGCGGGTACGGGGGAGGGGGAAGGGGGATGGCCTGAGCTTTAGGGTGAAAAGGATGGCAACTCTTTATAAAAGGCACAACCCCCTGTCTTTTTCGGCGCTCTGTGCAGCCTCGCTTTGGTGCACCTTTCTCTATGTTCTTTCCTTGCATCTTTAAAACCCTTAAGTCAACGATGTATGTTAAATATGGCTGAAAGGAGGTTATCTTTGGAAAAACTGACTCAGTAGAAGAAAGTGTCCCCAGGCTCCTTTCTTACCTATGCTTCAGCCTTTACTCCTAAGCGCACTTGCTGTATGCCACGCTCTAGCGCCCTCTCTTGCTCTTTCGTGCCTGTGCCCTCACACCCCATTTCTTGCTCCTGTCCTCTCATTTCCTAGGGTTTCCCCTAGAATTCAGACTCCCTTCACGCATGACCACCCCCATCCACAGTGCGCGACCCCCAAAGTGCCTGCTCCCTCCCCCAACCTCGGCAGCTTCCCCGGCCCGGCCCGGCCCGCGGATTTGTAAAAAGGTCTGGGTTGTTACCTGGGGCCCCAAGGCGCTTGATCTAGAAAGTCAGCTGCTGCTGCTGTCCAGGCGCTCCTCTGCCAGTCTTCTCTCTGACCTCTCCTCAGGGCTGGTCACAAGGGGGCCGCCCCCTGGCCCCTCCCATCTCCACGTATGGGCCCCCAGCCCCGGATTCAGGCCTCCAGCAGTGATGAATGGCACCGCTGTCCCCCTAGGCAGAAAAAACCTTTCCTGAAAGGGATTCTACCAGAGGTAACAACAGCCACAGATTTTAGAGAAAGCTCTTGAGCAGGCTCAGGCTTCACCTGGCTATGGCAATCTCTACAGGAAAAAAAAAAAAGAAAAAGAAAAAAAAAAGAAACTAGAAAAAACAACAACAAATTAACCAAGGTGAGGTTAGGGATTTACCAAGATGGCAAATTCTACAGTATTCCTTCCGGAACCTGTAAGATTCAGATCTCAAGAGTAAAGTGGAGAGGTTATTATCGAGAGAGTGGGGGAGAGGAAAAAAAAAAAACAAGCACATGATTCAGGCTGAAATAGACCTCAGCCCAGCAACTTGCTGCTTCTACAGGGGAAAACCATAAACACATTGAGCCTTAGTTCATCGGTCAAAGACGTGTTTACACAGAGTGGCAGCGTATACGTTCTTCCTGTCATCCTTACCGTTTGTAACCCTAGTATTCTGTGCTCAGGTTCAAACCAGTAGATAGCACATTGCCTGGCGTCAGCGCACTTAAAAACACTGCGATGGGTGAACATGTAAAGAACCCCCTGAACAGGGTGCTCTGCCTGTTCAGATCCAGAAAGCTTCCCTGCAGAGCTGATCCCAGAATTATTTTATCGAGTTATCTTCATTGTATATCCACATACAGTGGTACAACAAGGATCTTAGATGTATGCTGATAAAGGAAACCTTGGAACCAGGAAAATGTCTGTCTAGCTATTCGCTACATTGTCTCAGAATCTGTAAAAGACCTTCCTTACTGAAACCTAACGCTGTTCAGTCTGCCAACCTGGGTCTGTTCTCCTACAGTGATCTCAATGCCCTCAGGCCAGCATCCCAGAGGGGAGATTGTACCCTCTGCCTGCCCTAACTAGGTCTATGGGAACAGCACCATCAACCTTTGGGGACCCATAGCACAGACTCAGGCTTTTCCAAGATTCTGACATCCCTCTATGATTTCCTCTCCTTTCTATCTAGGTACAATGATTTATCCTCTAGTGAATCTTCACATAACACGTAAGTCAGGAAAGAGGGGCTCTCTCAGAAGATGGGGCAGGGGGGGTCAACATATCAAACCACTTTCGACATTGCAGCCAGGACTGCGGGGGAAATATTTACACAACCTCTTCCCAAGATTACGTGTCTGTGCCAACCAAACATCCCCAGACATCTACTCAAAGAAAGACTTTCGGCTGAAAGTCTGTTGCTTGCTAGGTTGGGAGGGATGGAACACCAGCCATGTCCCTTCCTGGCCATTAATTCCTCCTCATTGATGTGAGAGTTACCTAAGGCCTGAGGGGTAGATCCCAGAATAGGTCCTAGAAGAGGCACGATCACAAGTCAGTCTCAAAATCCAGAGTTAGCAAAACATGATTCAGTAAGATGGAGAGGGAGCCCAAGGAAACACAGGGAAGTGCCTAACACCCCTTTATACCAGTGCAGACAGTACAAGGTGGGCATCCTGTTTAATGGATCAGATCTTTCAATGCTCTGTAATGGGGAGTTGCAGAATGAATGGAAACAGGCACGTTTACATTGGCCCTGTCTTTTCAGTGTGCATATGGAGGAGAAAAGTCACACTTACTTAGAGACAAAGAATCAAGGATCCTTTCTCTCAGTTCTTTCTTTGAGGCAGATGGCATTCTGTGTCCTAAGCTTTATTGAACTCACAGTCCTCCTGCCTCTCTCTTTCTCTCCAAGTGTTGGGCTGGGTAGGTGTCCAGGCTCATTCCTAGCATTCCTTTGCTTCCTGTGTTTCTGGGTTCATGAAAGTCTTCAGAGGAATGGAGACTGTTGCCTTCCAAGATGAATGTCCTAAGCTGGGGGAACAACGTTGGTGTGAGTCAATTGACTTCCTGTATAGTGCAGGTGCAGTGTGTTCTGGGGACACCACTAGAGCTGCCAGACAACCCTGTACCTTAAAGATTCCAATCATGGCCTGTGACTGCATTTTCTCTCTTTGATCTTCTGATATAGGAAGGCAAACTTTGTTTGTTTCCACAGAGCAGTTGTAGGAAAGGAACAACGTGGTGTTTTGGTTCAGTGTGACCAGTCTATGATAGCCCAGAGGCCTCTGTTTTCAGTGGGACTGTGGTGTCTCATGGTGGTTATTGACCCTCATGCCCTCCGTACCACACCTGACACAAAGGTTTTGCCATTTTCATCTGTGATGTGGTCCATTGGAGTAGGAGGAAGTGGTCATGGAAATCAGGGTGGGTCGCCTCTGCCTCTCAGTCTTCTTCATTAGAATTGATTGTATTGCCTGTCCGTGTATGTTTCTGCCACCCCCTCTTTTTTTGGTGTGTGCACGAATTATGGGCTGAGGCACTGTGCATGAGCTGGACGGTAGAAGGAGCAAGTGTCCTGTGTGTCAGGTCTCAACCCTGTACCACATGCTCCTGTCCTGCTGTGTCCACCACCCACCTCACAGGGTTCTAGTGTCTGGAGATTGAGGCCTTCCCCTCTGCTCTTAGAATCCATGCGGCCTGTGTAGGCAGGATGCTGTGGAGTTCAAGGGCCTGGTGCAAATACTTGTGCATGTGTGCTTAAGCAAGCTGTGCTGTTTTCAGTGTTTCTGCAGCTGGGTGGGATTCACTCCTATGCCTGCTTTTACAGCTGAGGAACGTAAAGGGGAAAACTCTCACACATGACCAACACTTCTGGGGTCCTCTTGACCACTTATAACATATGTTCAATGTTTGAAAGGGAGTGCCTGTTGCTTTCATTCTTCACAGGCACGTATGTGGGTATGTATAATATTCATGGGTGTGGACTTAGGGTTAGAGTGTGATTTTTCTGAGTGCAGAAATGTGCATACTGACATCCACTAAAGAGCAACAAAGAAGTTCAAACTCTCTGGTTACTGTCGTATGTAGATTGTATTACAAGGCAGGTGATGAGGAGTGAATGTGCTTCCAACTCTTCATTTCCCACAGAGGGAGGTTTTTGATCCCCACTTCTTAAGATTGGACTTCACACATGCATCCACACACAGACATGCACCCACACACATAGCACCATCTTCCCAAGCACTTCTGTGTGCCTCCCACATACACAGACTTTGGGAATTGGACTCAGGTGCTAAGTACCTCATCTCACCCCTAGGTATGGTATTTGATGCTGCACTCTGGAAAGATTGTCACCCCCACCTCTGGGAAGGAAGCTGTTAGCCAGAAGGACCTTCCTGGTGCAAGGATCCTTTATTAAGTTGCTGTTGGCCTGAAAAGGGTCCTGACTATTTTGGAAAAGGGTACCTTCCTTGTGACCTTGTAAAACCTATGTCTGTCTTGATGGCTTCTCTGCTAAACTAAGAAAAAAATTTCTGCCACCTGGCTTTTTCTTACTGCGGATTCCTGATTCCTGTGAGAGTGTGTGCATGCCTGTGCGTGTGCATGTGCGAGTTTGTGTGTGTGTGTGTGTGTATTACAGTACACCACAGCCAATTGCCTTACCCTGAGACATACATTATGATATATATATATATATATATATATATATATATATATATATATATATATATAACTTGTTTGTCCTTCAAAAGCAATGACAGTCAGTGGAGCCCATGTAAATAAGGTCTCTATCAAAGCTTAGGAAGACATTCTCTTCCTTCCCTGTGTGTGGCTTCTCAGTTGTGGAGGGTGGCTTCCTCTGTGTGCTGGCATCTGTGATTGGAAGGAGGCCTAGAGACCTGTCCTCAGGATATGTCTGTGTTCCATTTGCTGTTGTTCCCACGACAGGGCAAGTTTGCTATTCTCCTGTCCTGATTTCTGGCCCCCTGCCACTGCCGGCCCCTCACTAGTCTGAGTATTTGAGTGTTGTAAAATTTTTTGATAATCTATTATGGAAATTTTCAAACCCATGAAAGCAGAAAGTGTGCTACAATGTAATCAGTGCACTCCATGTACCCATTAGGCTCAAGAGTCATCAGCTTCAACAATCATTAACTTTTTTCAATTCTTGTTTCATCTTTCTTCCACCATCATCCCCGCCTCCTGGGTCCTGCTGAGGAGCCAAGTACACACATCAAATCCTTTCCTCCAGGAATAAACAGATAAGGACATTTTTAAACATACCCTCCGAACCATAGCATAGTCAAGAAAATGAGCAAGAGTTCCTCAACATCACCCACAGTCCACTCCTCTCTCTAGTCCCCAGTTATCCCAGGGAAGGTTTTCAGGGGATGGGAAGGTCTATGCCTGTTCCTGTGGGTGCTATGCCTGTCAGATTCACAACGAAATTCGTTCCTTTGTTGGGGGAAAGACAAGCTGTTTGCAGGGGGGAAGGATATCTCACAGGGTCTTGGTTTAGAAGGACAGGTGGGGGATGGGAGGAGATAAGGATTCGCTGTCTCATGAGCCTGGTGGTTGACCCTGGATGCTTCTGGAAGAGCACTGTTCTCCTTTCTGAGGTGTGTCTTTACCACGTTTTTGCCTTAGTCAGCCTGTTTTCAGTAGGTGAGCAAATAGACACAAAGGGCCTCAGAAGGACCACGTGCCTTTTATTGCCATGTGCCGTGGTTCGACCTCCCCCAGTGCGTACATCTCTGTCTGAGCACATTTCTCTGGAAAACACAAACCAGTTCTAACTGCTCTTGGTTGCTTCCTTCTGACCCTTCAGTGGACCAGACTGTGATAAATCCCGGCAGGATCATTAGGAAACTCTGCTTGTCCCTGACCTAAGGGTAAATATTCCCAATGGGGTGTGGCAATGATGGGATGCAGGAGGACTTTTACCTCAATTCTAGGGACAAACAGACAGCTCAAACATCACTTTAAAATTCCACAGATCTACTACATATTGCCTCACGCCCTACAGCACTTAGGTTTTCTGGGGGAATCACAGGAAAACTTGACCAGTGGATACCAGGTGCCCACCTGGCCTCGGGAGCCCACTGCCTCTGCCTCTGTTTAGTGAGAAAGGGATCAGTGACTATGATGGTCCCCAGAGATGTGTCTGCCAGGGTTGGGCAACGTCCACAAGCAGCTGGATGATGGGGACACTATATTTATATGAGAAACACAATTTACCCTTCTTTCTGCATGGATCTGTGGTCTTCCAATAGCCCTAGGGGTGGACAGTATGTGTGTTCCCTTTAGGAGATGGGGCATGCTGGGGAAGAGGCGGGGAGAGGCCTTTGTGAAGCAGAATTCAGTCTCCAACAGTGAAAGAGTAAGGAAAATGCTTTCCTCCCATAGGAAGTTGTAGCAGGATTCACATGAGGTTGGAAGGCTTGAGGAAAAGTAAGTTAGGGAAGGAAGGAGGGCTGAAGGATGAGAGAATAGAGACTGAGAATGGAGGTGTGTTTGCGGGAGGTGGAGGCAGGGATACAGGGCCAGAGACAGAGACACACAGGGAGAAATCTGTTTAAGTCTGAGTGACCTCACCATGTGTTCATGAAAATGTTGTGAGTGGATGTGTAGGAAGGTTGCGGGGGGTGGAGGGCTGTAACTCCCCAATATGGAGGCCTCAGTTAATGCAGGGAGATGATAGTTTACTGCAGTCTAGCTGAGAGATGCCATATGGACTCATTCCTGCACCCCCAAACCCCAAACCACTCCCATGTCCTCTAGTAGGAGAGGTTAAGACTGTATCAGAGAACAGAATGGAGTTCTGCTGCTAGGGACCTTGACAAGCACGTTGTAAACTTGGCATGGGGACACACCCCTATAATCCCAGCTGTGGGGAAGCAGAGGCAGGAATATCAGAATTTGAGCTGCATAGTGACTTCAAGGCCAACTCGGGCTTCACTGGAGTATATACTTGAAATGCAAGAGTCAATGTGCAGAATTTGTGCCTTCATATCTGTGCAATTGTAAATACAGTAGTGGTGAGCTACGGGCTTCAATCCCTTTCCATGTGCCGATTTTTGTTGAAGTTGTAATGTCCATAACACTCTAGTAGTTTGAGAGTTCAGGTAAACGCTGGCTGACACCAGTTCTTCATTTGAAACGATCTGAGAACAGACAGGGCAGTACGCTGTAACAATGCTTAAGAGCCAAGAGCAGCCGGGCAGTGGTGGCACAGGCCTTTAATTCCAGCACTCAGGAGGCAGAGACAAACAGATCTCTGTGAGTTCAAGGCCAGCCTGGACTACACAGAGAGATCCAGGACAGGCACCAAGACTGCACAGAAAAACCCTGTCTCGAAAAACAGCCAACCAAACAAACAGAACCAAAAGAAACTATTGTGGTAAAGAAACCAATGCCATCCCATCCCCACCACAGCTTCAGGAGTCTTCATTGACTTAATGCTCATTTTCTTATTTAATCATTCATTCATTTTTTTCCATTGAGTGCAGCTCATGCTGCCCATACGCTCAGAGCCTTGGGGTCACCCACTGGGGCCCTGAGAAACTTCCAAAGGCCACATTCCAAAGAAAACTGACTCTCCCTATCCACACCAGCACTCAGTTGCCAATAACTGCTGGTCTAGGGATGGAGTCCCTCCCCCGATGTGCTGGAATTCTTAAGTGGCTTGATCTTGCCCTGGTTCCATGTAGGTGGGCAAAGGCCATGTCATGTCCAGAGGACAACCTTTCAAAGCACCCCTCCCTGTTCTCTGGCTCTGATAGCCTTTCTGGCACGTCTTCTGGGATGTTTCCTGGCCCTTGGGTGTTTGGTCAGGTGGGGCGTGGTGCAGGGTTTATGTAGGTGTCCTCTCTCTCTGTGTCTGAGCACTCAGAGTCTCTCATTCTCAACACTTTGAAGAGTGTTGTGTCTCTCCATCGAGCAGTACCATTGCCACAGTGTGGAGAGCAGCACAAATATAGGGATAAACAGATGCATTTTCAGTGGACAGGGAGATAACAGAATGCTTTTTAAAGCAACATCAATAGGTTCTCCCTTGAGGCCTATGATTTCCTTGGCCATGGTTCTGAAGCTAGTTTACATACAGTCCCAGGCATGAATTTCCTCCTGTGGAGGAGGCTTTCAATACAACCAAGAGTGTGGTTGGTTACCCCCATAAACAATGTTACCAATGTTACATACACCCTCTGAATTGGCAGGTCACTGTGGTCGGATGCAGGGTGCAGCTCAGGATAGACTACTGATGTCTTCTTATTCTCACCCCCAGCCTCCCAAACAACCTGCACTGTGCCTCCTGGTCTGCTGTGGGGTATTAGCCTGCAGAGATTCCTTTTCATCAAGTTTGAGTTCTCTGTATCCTGCAAACAGAATGTGTGGTGTTTTCACCAACAGAAGCTTTCCATCTAGTTATGGGGGGCACTCCAGATCTATGGAAATACCCTGTGTTGTTTTGAAGCAGTCTGACTTAAAGAGTGAAGTAATCCATCCAGGCTAGAGCTTCAGGGCCTGTGCTTTTGTTTAAAATCTGTCTCTATATATGAGTGTGGGCATGTCTGTAGTCTCCTGGTGCTTCGGTTTGTCTGCTCTAATACATGACAGGAAATGTGCTTATTTGGAAATACTCACAGAAGTTGGACCATTCAGTTCGCTCCTATTTCTTTCAATTGATAGAGTAAGTAATTATTGAAAGAGAAAGAAACCCAAATTTAATGTGTGTAAGGACCAAGTCTTACTCAGCTATTGTCTACACGACCGTCGTCTCCATTCTGCTTGTCACAAGGTGGTTCAACAAGTCACTGTTATTACCTGGGAAGTAAACTGTCTCTCAGGACACATGAGCTCCTGAAGGTGCATGTAGCCCCCGCTGCCCGCCCCAGATGGATGACTATCCTCTCAGGACTGATCTCGGTAGCCTCTGCTGTTCCCCATGAACAGAAATGCAAGATGGTGATTTCTGTCTGTGCCTTCAGCTTCCCTTGAGTACTAAACATGCTTAGCTACCGAGGTGAGCAGGTGAACCAAAGAAAGGATGTATGCAAGTGGGAGCAAAAGCAAGGACAATGTCCTGTCTTGATTCCCTGGGAGCCCAGAAGACAAGAAAATCCCATGAAATACAATTCCTATCCTAATGCTTGTTAGGACAGGACCGAGGTCTTTAAGAAGTTGGTCAATTTAAATTTGTTGCTTTGGAAAACTGCTAACAGTCCTGCACAGCCGGCATTAGCATTGATCCTTCTTTCAGGAGATGGGAGGGCATAGAGGCCAACCTGAAGAAGTGATGGAGACACTCTAAGCTCGTCCTGCACACTCTCATGTAGGCTGGGGGAAGACTTGCTACTCGGGCTGTTTCCCGGTGTGGGGTGCACTAGCAATCCCTCAGTGTGATCCCTTTCCCAGTGGGTTCCATCAGCCAGACCTCCTGTGGTATACATTTCCACTAGATGGTCCGCATGCTGCTTAGTTGGTGGTGGAGCCATCAGGCCTGACCCAGGTCGGGAAGAGAGGCTGAGAACAGTCGGTCTGAATCAAACTGGTCAAGTTGGATGTCCGTGTGCGGGGTGTGAGCTGCTGCTGTCCTCTGAGGGCGTTTATGTGCCAAAGCTGGAGCAGGCCGGTTGAGTACAACTTGAACAAGGCCTGCAGTGCCTGCTGAATGCAAGAGCTCTGGGGAGGTTTTGCCACTAACTGTGGACACTTCCTGGAAGCACCTTTTGGGCTCTCAGGCCCTAAATGTGCCTTCCCTGACCGCCACTATCATAATATGCCACCGTTATGATTTATTATCCGTATATGTCTGATTTGTGTACCTGATTCATATATCTGCTTGTCTGGGGTCCCGAAAAGCTTTCTCTGATGAAACATGCTCTGGGGGCGAAAAAGTCTAGGAAGGCCTGCCCTGGTGACATCAGGCCCAATAGATGGCCAGTCTGCCTCTTCCTGAGTACCACACTGTGTGAACAAGCAGCTTACTCTCACTGTTCACAGGTCTCCGTTGGAGCAGAGCTCACACACTTGCACACCCACAGTACATGATGGTGGACATGATCTCTAGCAGGCAAGAATGGATGGGGGTCCACCGTGTCCTGTCCACTACACTCTAGCCCAGGTGAAGACCTGCTACCTCCCATGTCACTCTCCTCTTCCTTGCCATGGCAGGTACAGGATACTCTAGAGACTCACTGCACACTCTGCCTTGTTCTGTGGTGGGAATTCTGAAGCCTGTTTTCCACAATAACAGTGTCTACCTCTGTCATTCAGGGCAGTGTCTAGCTGGTCATGAAAGGAGGGTGAACAGCCAGGAGAGCGCAGAGAATGATCTGAGAGCCCATGACCATTTTCTGACCACCCGAGCTGTGCAGTTTGGGCACCAGGAAGTTGGGTGTTTGGTGTCCTGGTGTTCTAAGGTGGTATATGTGCCACCATCTCAGAGTACCTGCCACTCAGAAAGAGGAAGTTTACTGTCTCTCACGCATTTCCTCCCTCTCAGAGAAGCAGTGTGGTGGAGGTGAGAGGAAAGGAAAGAGGGAGAAAGGAGATGAGGAGAGGGAGGCAGTAGAGATAAGCAGAAGGAGGAGCAGGGGCAGGAAGACAGACAGACACAGATACAGAAACATGACCACAGCAGAGCGCCTCGTCTCTGTGTCTTGTAAGATCCAGACCACACCATTCAGACCTTGTGCCTCTTCACTGTATTTTCCAGGCAAAGCTTAGGGCAACAGCCCAGGCTAAGATCCCATCTTTTATTTTCTCTCTTTCTCCAAAGATCAATCATTTGTTATTCACTGGTAACTTCTCAAGAGTCTGTGTGATTCCGTGTGCACCTGTGTGTCATATGGACTAACCGTGTAGTGTGATTTCCTCAGTGACTTACGTGGTGGGCAGTAGCTGGAGGTACAAATAAATCGTTAACGTCCCTTGGTGGGCTTCATAGGGCTCGGTGATCCTTCCTGTCTTACTGGAGCAGAGACTGCATACGATGCTCGCAATGTGTACCTCAAAAGTACCTGTGAATTGGCGGACTTGTTTGAGGGCACACTAAAACATGTGGTATGTTTGTGTGGTGAGCAGGTATGGCCACGGATAACATTGATATCCAATGTGCTCAGCATACCTGAATGTATGTGACATAGAGCATGAGATGCTAAACAACCACCAGAATGGGACACACACACACACACACACACACACACACACACACACACACACACACACACATTAATAAGGAATTGGGCTCTGATGATTCTGTACTTCAGAGTACCCCAAAATATGTGAAGTGGCTGTCTGTGGCTAAAGGACACGGGCATCCATTCTCGAGGAGCAGTTCATGTGTCCAAGGATGGCCTGGAAGACAAAGTGGGGTATGAGTGTTCGGTGGTGTGGAGTGTTCTTCTCTCACTCGGGGCCCAGTACATGCCTGTGAGCGCTGTCTGCCAAAGATCTGTGGATCCATCGCCTCCTGTGGAACCAAGAGAGACAGGAAAGCCAAGATGGGAGAGGACCTAGGACAACGGGAGTGTGGAGACGGGGAGCGGGGCAGGAATCCAAGAGCAGCCGTGTCAGGTGCAAGAGTGAAGCAAGTCCTCCACATGCAGCTGGCTCCCTGGTTTCTGTCAGTGCCTCGGGGCCCACAGTGAGAGGCCAAACATAGGTAATGGATAACAAGGAAATGGGCTGCAGCCCAAATGCAGGGAATGAGTGTGAGAAAGCAGGTGCTGCCCCAGAGCAGGAAGGAAACAAGTGTGGAGAAAAGGGGATCCCTGACCGGCTGGACTGTGTGCCACCTCCATCGTACCTCAGCCTGATGATGGGCAACTAAGGATGACCTAAGTCCCAGTCTGTGGGGTGGGGACAGTAGCCAGCAGATGGCAATGTACAGACTGGCTCTAGGCGTGAACTCTGCAGATGAGTCTGACTCCGCTGGGGGTGTTATATAGTTTGGCTTATCTTTGGCCTGCAGTACAGTCCCTAGAGGCAAATAATACTCTCTCCCTGCCGTATCTGTGGAGGGAGCTCATTGTTTTGAAAGCTCAGGTGCAGAAATCAATGCTGGAGCTGCCCGAGGTAAGGACAGGTGCGTCAGCTGTGATATCTGCCGTCCGTCCATCCATCCAAGCAGCTATTTCTCTGGATCCCCATTCATATGGGTCCATATGAGAAAACAAGCATGTGGGATACCTGTGTGGTCTGTGTGTGGGTCACGTTTGGTGTGGTGTGGCGTGCTGTGTGTGTGTGTGTGTGTGTGTGTGTGTGTGTGTGTGTGTGTCTGTGTTTGTTGTCTGTGTGTGTAGGGGTTGTGTGATGGTTTTGTGTGCCTGTGTGGTGTGTGTGTGTGGGGGGGTGGGGGGGAACTAACCTTCATGTGTATCTATTTCAACTGCAGCAAGTGACATGGCCAGGTTTCTGAGCCTCATAGCGGTCCACTGATGTTAGACACTCCTCTAGAGTGTCTCTTTCTAATTTTTATCCTGTAGATTATCTGAAGTCATGCTACTGTGACTGCTATATGTCAAGTAACAACTGTGACTTCCCTTGAACCGTGGGAAAGCTGTGACAGAGATAGAGAATGTGCAATGAGGCCCTGTGGGATCAGCCTTCCTGACGGGGCCACTGTGAGGCTTCAGCAGAGTTGATTCACAAGTTCCCAATCAGTACACTGTGAGGAATGGTACTGTCTCCACTGGGTCCCTGGGATAAAGGCAGGAACAGCCTCCGGGTCTTGACCCTCATAAAGGAGGGGCCAACACCATGAGTCTCATGGTCTCTGTTAGAGGCTTTTGCAAGGGTCTCTCAAGGATCTCTCTGATGACTTGGTGGATAGTTAGCACACACAAGAGCCTGCTTAGTGGCATGTGTCAATCTTTGGGACCCTCCCAAACACAAGTGTAGGAATCTCTATCAGACAGGTCAGCGATGCTAATAGCATGAGCTGCCGCCAGGAAAGGGCCTCCATTCTTGGACAGAATGTGGGGAGGAGGCTTTAAATGGATGTGAGCTCCCACAGCAGGACTGTGCGTGTGTGTTGTGTGGCTGCTATTTTAATTAGCGTTGGCATCACCTTCCTGTCTAAATCCTGAGGCTGTTAGCACAAATGTTAGCCTAGGTAACCTGTGTTTGTGGAAATAGAGCAGTATTTTATACCTCCACGGTGTTCAGGGCGTGTAGACCCTTTGTACCGTGGTCAGGAACTTTTCTACAACTGTGGGCTACAAAGGCACATCCAGCCAGGCCTTCCTTGATCTAGATGAAAGGCTAGTGGAGCCCAGTGCAGAGGCCAGTGCCTCCTGTGGAATCTTGCTGCCTTGCCCAGTGTCTACCCAGGTCTGAGGGACAATGCACATTTAGGAAGGCCTGTGTCACCCAGCCAGAGTCTTTCTGAGGACAAAATCAAACAGGGACCGGGGTTTAGATGTCTTAAGCAGGTCTCTTTGTTCTAATAGTCCGCTCTTCCTCTGGTTGGTTCAGCAGAAGTACTGATCTGCTGGGGACTGATGTGAAGAAAAGAGTAAGTTTTACTTCACCCCAGAGTGCGAAGCCTCAGTGTGAGAAGAGGGTTCTGAAGCTTCCTAATACTCCCGCCCTTTATGCAGTCCCTCATGGTGTGGTGACCCCATCCATAACACTATAGTCCTTGCTGCTTCATAACTGTAATTCTGCTACTGTGATGAGTTGTGATGTCAAATCCTGATTGGCAGGATATCTGACATAAGACCTCTAAGTGTTTGTGACCCAAGGGTTGAGGTTCGCTGCTCTAAGAGTTGTTCAAGGCCCATGGTGTATTATTCCCAACATGTTCACAACTAAGGAGGCATTGCTCATGATTTGGGACATGTAAACTAAAGATGCATGTGTTAGTTAATTTCAAGAATGTCCCCAAGCTCTCTGTGGAGTAGAAACCCTCATCCAGGGACTAGCATGCTCTCTCAACATGCATCCTTTCTATCAAGTGCCACCATCAGGAATTCTGAAGCACCCACACCAGCCATGGCAGCTTCTCTCCAGTGCCCAGCATCACACAGGTCCATGACAGCTCCGGCTAGCCCAGGAAACGCTTGGCCAGGGGCTAGGACAGGTCCCATAGAATCTTAGAAGAGTCCTACTCTGATAATAGTGAGAGACACATTCAATCATGACAGTTAAGGGGAAATCAGACCGAAAAGTCACTAAATGTCCAAGTGCTCTGAAGAGGGGGTTCCACATAGAGCTTCACTCTCTTTTCCATACAGGATATTGGCTAGTCACAGGGAAGGTGGTTTGTGTGCTGTGGAAAAGGGGATCTGGAAACACCACACACACACACACACACACACACACACACACACACACACACACACACACACACCTCCCTCTCATTTCCAAACCTGGGGTTCTGATGATGATAGGCCCTTTCCTTCTGTCTCAAGTATGTTCTAGTCTAAGCTCTGCAGCTCAGAGAAGGACACTGGCTGTAGATCTGTCCAGGGATGGGCCTGCATTCCAGGAACACAGCTGCCCAACTTGTGATTAATGCCTGGCTGTCCGAACACCTGGATCTCTGCTTCTCCTATGGAGATTATTTCCTGGGTCCGGTCAGGTGGGATCACTCTTTGACACAGTTGGGTTTGGAGTGGGCAGGTGACAAAGTGAAAGGCCTTCAGCTCCACAGTAATGACTCTGCACACATGACAATCCCTAAGGAGAAGAGTCATGCTGTGTGGGCCAGCTGGAGCAGGTAAAGGGCCTTGGGGTCAAATGTCCATGTGAGGACAGTTCTGTGTGTTGTTCTGGGCTGTCTGTGTGAGTGGCAAGCTGTCACAGGTAGGGACTGATGCAAGGAATAAGGACACTGAGAGCCTGGGCTCCTCAGCCTCAGGCACACAACAGTGCCAGCACACTGAGATTGTAGTGCCCTCTAGGAAAGTGGGACAGGTGCCAGGCCTAGCGGCTGTGGCTTCTATGGCATCATTGACCGCGATAGGCCTCATCAACTGGGGTGTCAGTCCTACTGCAAGAGGCTGACGGTCGTCAGTGCTGCCTTTTGATTTTGCTGAAGGTCCCAGACTAGGCTTTCAAAAGTCTGGACAGACAGTGTGTGGACTCAGGCCTTCGTTCCCCTCTCCCCTCTGTTTTCTCTGTCTCCTGCCAGTCCACACCCTCCCCTTGTGAGCAGCTCTCTCACTTGAGAAATGGGCATTTGGATATCACCCATATTTGGGCCCTTTGAGGCAGGAGACAGCACTTGGGTACCTAAAGTGTGCCTGGCAGTTATAGATGCTCAACAGACCCTGGTACAATACACGACTGCAGGTTGTCCCCAGGCAACCGAGTTAACTGGGTCCAGAGTGCCTGACAGACCTCTAACCTGTCCAGATCCTGCTAATGGGCAACCTTTGATGGATGTTGGAAATGTGCCCTTCTGCCCTTCTGAACTATCAGTTCAGCTCTGCCTCCCCTGTGCCAACCACTTCCCTCCCTCCACACCGTGTTCTCCACAGGCTTCTTTACCCCAATGTCAGCCATCTGGTGCACCCGTCTCCTACCTTGTGCCCACCTTTTGTCCACCCCCACAGCAACACTGCACTTAGCATGCTCATATACTCATTGGTCCTCTGCCTCCGTTGTCTCTTAACCCTCTGCAGATCAGGCTTGTCGTCCAATCCTGCGATGATGTCGATCTTACAAATGTTTCCAGAGTCTTCCGTATTGCTGGAGGCAATGGCTGGTTTTCTGTCCCCCTTTCAGCTGCCTTCATCGTTCTAAGTAGTGTGGTCACTGTGGTCCTCTTGACAGAGTTTCCTTCTTATGGCTCAGAGAGGACTCTTGGTTTCCCTCCTTCATCCCTTGTGTGCCCTTCTCCAGCTCCTAAGCAACTGTCATTTCTCCTTGATGCTGTCATGCTCAGGATTCTTACTTGTCTACTGACCTTCTCCATGTACATTCGACTGCTATTCCCAGCTTAGTTCCGGCAAAGCTGTGGCCACCTGCATATCCACAGCACAGACACTCTGTGCTGGCTACTTGTGTGTCAGCTTGACACAAGCTACTGTCATCTGAGAAGAGGGAACTTTATTTGGAAAAAATGCCTCCATAAGATCAGAATGAAGGTAAGCCTGTAGGCCGTTTCCTTAATTAGCAATTGATGTGTGAGGGCCCAGTCTGTTGTGGGTGATGCCACCCCTGATCTGGTTCTGTAAGAAAACAGCTGAGCAAGACGTGGAGATCGAGCCAGTGAGCAGAACCCTTCCATGACCTCTGCATCAGTTCCTGCCTCCAGTTTGGGGCCCTGTATGTGTCCCTCTCCTGATATTCTGCAGTGAGGGACTCCTATGTGGAAGTGTGAGCCAATAAACTGGTTTTCTTCCCCAGGTCATGGTATTTCATCATATCATTAAGAAACCTAACAAGGACAGCATTCAACAAATTCCAGAGTTACCTTTGCCAGTACTTACTCAGTTCACATAGTACCAAGGGACATCTGGATCCCACATGGACTGTCTTCAGTTTCTGATGACCTCTCGAACTGTTTGCCCCGTTCTCCCCTGCAGCCCTCCCTATCCCTGGCCTTCTGACCACAGGTCAGTAACTTCCCAGAGGAGAGGAAGTGGGGTAGTGGAGGGAACAGCCAGAATCAGGCTCGCTCCTCCCTGCCATGTAACATCCAGTTCCTCAGGAAATCTGTGGAGGTTCCTTGAAATGGGGAGGGCCTTTGCTGTTCCCACCACACAGGAGTGTGTTCCGGAAGTCCTCAGTGCCCATCTCTGGCCTGGCTTCCTGCCTGTTCCCTGGGCTCCCCTTCCCTTGCCTGCAATTGCTCTATGGTGACGACATTGCGTCAGGAGTGGTCCTCCCATCAGGCCTGTCCGGTCCCACCGCACAAGCCACACAGTGCCTCCTCCTGTCCAGGCTCCCATTTTACTTGCAGACATGAGGACCCTAGGGGCCTGTGGCAGTGATGTTAGCCTCTGCTGCTGTCAACCTGGCCTGGAGACCCTTACCTCAAAATATCGGCTGGCCCTTGTATTAGAGACAATGCATGGAAACAGCCCAAGAAGTGCCTGGCATCATGTAGGTACTCAGTTGAGGCCAGCTCGGTACTCTTGCTAGCCTTGGCAATCCCCCATCGCTGTCCCTTTCAGACTCTCCCTCCTGCCCCCTTGCTCTTCCCTTAACAAGACCTTGTTCCTAGCCCACTGCAGTGTTCCAGGACCCAGGTGTTCACTCCCTCTCCTTCAATCTTGCAAATTGAAACCGCAGCTTTCCCACTGATTTCTTGGAAACGCTGCAGGGGTGGGACCACTTTTGCCTTCAGGTTTACTGAAGCAAGGCATCAGAGTTTGCTGTCTCATCTCCACAGAATTCAAGGCTGAAAGAATTTGTGTCGATGTTACAGTGAGCATGCTCTTTGGCTCGCCCTCTTCCATGAGCCCCCTTTCCTGCCTCTCCCCAGTCCTGTCACTCATCTCACAACCACTGGGAATCTCGCCCTCCCTCACCTTTTACTCCACCGAAAGGAGGGTCACTTTGCAGGGCTTCGACGGTGTGGTGGGAGGACTGAACCTCCAGGGAGATGAGTCTAGCCCCTTGAAGCTTCCACCCCTGGGCTAAGCAGGCCACCCAAGCCTTGGTTTCCACATTCAAGCTGAGCAGAGCCTCCTGCTCAAGCTTTTGGGATTCCAGCAGCAATCTGTGGTACAGTGCAGCTGGAGGCTTACTCCTGTTCTTTCTCCCCATGTAGGGACTCTCCTGCTCTAGGGTCTTCATGAAGCTTCTTGGCCTGTACACAGAAATAACCACATTAGGCGTTTGGATCTTTGTGCCCAAGGGAGCCGTCACAGACTCAGGCAGGTTTTAGATGATCATAAATCACATCCAGCCCTGAGGTAGCTGGCACTTCTGTAAAACTGGTTCATTGGTCATCATGGGCTGGGAGGGACAAAATGTGTCCCTCCTCTGGCATGCAGAAGTGCTGAAGAAACCTCTGCCACAGGCTCTCCTACTTCCTAGCTGACTTTGCTGGGGTGAACGACTGCTAAGAGGAGCCTCCGTGCAAGGAGATCAAGTGGGCCTCCCCTTCCATGGGACTGATGGCAGGGGGTTGAACCTTCACATCTCCTTGGAGGGCAGAGACCCTGTGAGTGTGCACTGGCAAGCTTTAACAGATGGCGGGGTGGCCTAGAGAAATTAACTCTGGGAGTGTGGAGAGGGACCCAGGATCTTGTCTCAGGCCCGCCCCTTCAGTGGCTCTGGCCCAGAAAGCCTACTGCTGACCTTCCCAGGTTTCCCTGGCCACCCACCCACCTCTTTAGGGAGACTGACCCACATGTACCTTCAGGGGCAAGTGACAAGCCTCCTGACTGTCTGTGCCGGGCTTCTCGGGCCCTTCCTGCACCATAGAAGGTGCTCACCATATGTGTTGGGAGCTGCTGAAGCTTACTTACTTCATGGGCTCTGCTTCCGGATGAAGCCTTCTTAGCCGGCACACTGCTGGCTGTGGGTCTGGGCTTTGCAGGAAATGGTCTGCCACCCTGCCCCGCACCCAGTGACTGGGCCTTGTACTCAGCTAGGGGCCAGGTGAAATTGGAGTGGAGGCGGGCCTAATGCATCTTTGTCTGTGTGGTTTGTGTGGCATGCCTGGGTCAGGCACCTGTCCTTCGTGTTCCCCAGAAGGAGAGTGCAGTCTGCTTTCTTAGTACCTTCCTTGTGGTAAATGTGGTCAGCTCTAAAGCTGTAGAGTTCTCCTACATGTTCTCAGCCAGGAAGCAAGGAGAATGGGGAGCAGGCTACTGTATCTCCATACCTGCAGACACCACCTTACCTCAAAAGGAAATCCCAACATTACCTTGACCCCGAAAACCCACACACAGACACACTCACTCACACACACACACACACACACACACACACACACACACACACACACACACACACACTGAGCATTTTGCTCACTATACAGTGCAAGAAAGTGTTAACACCTGAGAAACTTGTAAGTGTCCTTGCTGTGAACTTACAGGTTGAATCTTCTCTCAGGCTCCTCCGACATGCTGAAGGCCAGATGTTTCAGGGCTTTTCTCCCAAGTGTTCCAGGGCCATCATGGCTATTCATGATTGTATTATCACTGCCTTATGTAAGCTGTGACAGGCAGCCTGTGAGGCACTGGCTCTCTCCCCTCTTCTCCTTTCTTGCTGGCTACTTCCCCTAACAACGCATGATCAGTTCATTGAGGAATTTCTTATTCCCTAAATTTCTGTGTTGCCTGTAGTGACTCCAGATTTACTTTCACTCCAACATTACCTTGAGAACTCCGATTGACATAGCCTCGAGAATTTTCTCATCATCTCCTCCTTTTCACTTTGAGGGTCCCCACAGCTACCTATTTTTTCTGACAATCCTTTTGATACAATGGCAGACTAGAAACCAATTCCGAATGAGTAAGTGCGTCCAATTAGGAATTAATGAAAACAGGCATATTTTACTTTCATGCCATCTGCCACCTCCACTGAATAAGTGATTCCAATTAGGAATTAATGAGAACAGGCATATTTCATTTTCCTCCATCTGCACCCTTTGTCTAATCAGTGTCAATCAGATCAACACACCAACAATCTTCTACAGGCAAACCCACAAACAGTTTTTTCCATCAGCCTGGAATTGCTGCTCGAACTAGAGCCAAAGCAAGTGCAGCTTCCATCCAGGTGTTTTTCCCCTGGAAAACTGACGTCTACAAATTCGGTGCTAGTCGGGATTCCATAGAAGGCATGTTCTGAAACTGCCCTCAGACCCCCCCAGCAGTGGTCCAACTCAGCAAGGTGAATCTGCAGGAACTAAGCACAAGCTCTGTTAGCTTTGGGCACAGCCCTGCAACCAGCGAGCGTCTCCTGCCCTTCTGGGCGGGCAGCACTAACAGCCAGGTAGAGTTTGATTTAGCTCCCCACAGCCCAGAGAGCATAGCCAAGAACACTCCACATCCAAGGGGAGCTGGTAGTTCACCTGCCAAGAATAGGACTATTTAAAAGGAACATGGACCAGGGCCTGGACCATGACCTGGGAGACGAAGCAGTTCATCCGTCCAGGAGAGGAAATCAACATTCAGGTCAGTGATCTCATTTTCTTATATTTCCATTTGGTTCTTCCTCCCCACTACAGCTGTTCTTTTGCTGCCTATGATTTCCTTATCTTATTCCCCTGCCAGCTTTCTTCCTTCCCCAGTATGTATTTATCTATATAGTCTAGGAGGGCATTGTAGCAGGCCAACACTGTCCCCTACTGTTCATGCCTTTCACTCTTTTAGCTCTCATCTTCTATTTTCTTTTCTTGTTTCATTTTTATTTTTTCTTCACTTCTGTTTTCCTGTAATCATTCCTCTTATTGCTGTTACATCACCCAAAGCCCAGGGGCTTACTTGGTTTGCAATTTGGGGGTACATATCTTTACCTCGTCTATTTAGTCTCCCACTAGCTACATCTCCCACATATTCACCCCATCTGTTCTTTTGCTTCAATTACCCCCATTCCCAAATGCATCCCTCTACTGTGCTTCCCATCTAACAACCTAATACTCATCCTGTGACAGTCTTATCATGATTGCTTACCTCCTTCTCTTTTCCTTTCCTTTGCATTCACGGCGTCCCCTTTCTCCCTAAACTAATTGGTAACTAACAAGTGTCTATTTTGTAGTAATCTGCAGCTATGTTATTAGAGTGAATTAACTATTGACTATTAGCACTGCTGCTGATTGTACTTAATTCTAGGAACAGATTGGAGATAGAGCCTGGTGCTAGAACCTTGGTCTAACAGATAAAATCATCTCCACAAGTATATTACAACTTGGTCTCTCCTGCACATCACTGAAAGAAGAGAGGCAACCTCAGTTAAAGAACAAAAACAACAAATCTTAACCATCAATCCATCCCCATGGGGTGCTTTCAATGAGCTGTCCCCTGTAATCTCCAGCATTTGAACACGTGGCCCTTTTGGTAGCACTGTTTAGGGAAGTTTAGGAGATGTGCCCTTGCTGGAGGAATTCTGTCACTGGGGATGGGCTTCGAGGGCTTAAGGCCTTGGCCTTCTTCCAGTTTTCTTTTTCTGCTTCATTCTTTTAGTTCAAGATGTGAGCCCTCAGCTTCCTGTTCCTTTCACGATACCTGCTGCCTGCTGCCAGGCCTCCTTGCCATGATGGACTCTTATCCCTCTGGAACTGCAAGCCCAAATAAACTCTGCCTTCTATAAGTTGCTTTGGTCATCATGTTATATCACAGCAACAGAAACGTAACAAATACACCCTAGATGGGCAGATCCCAGTACAGAGGCACAAGTAAAAGGAAAAAAAACATGACAACTTGTCTCCTCCAAAAATTACCAACCCCATACTAGTGAGCCTTGATCACAATAATTTAGATGAAATTCCAGATGCAAACTTCAAAAGAACAATTATAAATATAGTTAAAAACTATTTAAAAAATTATACTATTTTTCTAGAGGTACGCCTGAATGATATGAAAATAGAATTTAATAAAGAGCAACAAATACTGAAGAAAACCCCAACTGAAGTGATGATGGAAGTGAACAGCACAATAGGCCAAACAAAACAGTTCAGTGAAAGTTTCATCAGTAGGATGGATCATGTGGAAGATAGAATATCAGGGTATGAAGACAAAATAAAGGCATCAGACCATTCATTCAAAGGTCAATAATCATTTTTAATGTATGGATGGAACATCTAAGAAACCTGGTACTCCATGAAAGGTGAAGTGTATATATTACAGACTTGAGAGAAGAAGGAGAATTTCATGCAAATGGCATAAGAAATATTTTTAATAAAATCATGGAAAAAATGTCCCCAAACCTATAGAAAGAGACCCATTCAGATATAAGAGCCACACAGAACACCAAATAGACAAGAAAACAAACTCCTCTCAACATATAGTTAAAGCACTAACTGTACGGAACAAAGGAGGCATCTTGAAAGCTGGGAAAGGGCCAGATCACATAGAAAGACATCAGAACAACTGCCGACTTTTCATTTCAAACCATGAAAGCAAGAAGGGATAGTACTGATGTCTTTGAAACACGAAAGATCACAATTGCTAACTCAGTCTAACATACCCAGCAAAACTATATGTCATAATTGTCAGCAAAAGAAAACCTTTCTAAGATAAAAGCAGGCTAAAAGAATTCCTGACCACTGAGGCAGCCCTGTAGAGGGCACTGGAAGGAATATTTCATTCAGTATGAAGAGAAAGGTAAACGGACTCAAAGTACTACAATAGGAAAAAAGAAATGATGCTATAAACCTTATTAAACAAAGATTAAGAAAGTCTCAAACACTAAAAAATCAACAAAATAACAGGAGTAATAATTCCGTTTCAATAACAATTCTATTGTGGTGATATTTTTATTTTTATTTTATTTTTTTTTTTTGGTTTTTTTTCGAGACAGGGTTTCTCTGTGTAGCTTTGCGCCTTTCCTGGAACTCGCTTTGGAGGTGGTGATATTTTGAACAATAAAATTTGCCTAAAGATCAGAGGACAGAACAAGTCACTAGAGAAAACACAGAGACAGTGGTGGCACACACCTTTAATCCTAGCACTCAGGAGGCAGAGGCAGAGATCCTTCTGGATCTCTGTGAGTTCAAGGCCACACTGGGCTACATGAATTAATTCAGTCTAAAAGAGAAACAGAGCCAGGCAGTCGTGGCACACACCTTTAATTCCAGCACTTGGGATCACACGCCTTTAATCCCAGCACTAAGCAGGTTGAAACAGGAAGTGATGTGGCTGGTCAGAGAAGAGAATATAAGGCGGGAGTAGACAGAAGCTCAGCGCTCTTTCAGGCTGAGGAGTTGGTGAGGTAAGAGGTGGTGGCTGTGACTTGCTCTGCTTCTCTGATCTTTCAGCTTTCACCCCGATATCTGGTTCTGGGTTTTATTTTAAGACCATTTAGGATTCGTGCAACGTTCTATCAATGGTTTCAATTCACTTGTGAAAAGACACAGGCTAGCAGATTGGATTAGAAAATAGAATCCCTTCTAAACAAATGGAACCAGGAAACATGCAGGCACTGATATTCTACTATTTGACAAAATAGATTTCAAACTAATTCTTTTTCGTTTGTTTGCTTGTTTTTGAGACAGAGTTTCTCTGTGTAGCTTTGCACCTTTCCTGGAACTCACTCTGTAGCCCAGGCTGGCCTCGAACTCACAGAGATCCGCCTGGCTCTGCCTCCCGAGTGCTGGGATTAAAGGCGTGCACCACCACCGCCCAGCACCAAACTAATTCTTATCAGAAGAGATTAATAGGGTGACTTCAAACTGGCCAAGAGATAAATCTATCAAGAGAAAATTATGCTTCTAAATCTATATGCACAAAAATATCTTCATCCAATTTTATAAAGCAATCACTAATATATTTAAAATCACAGAGCAACTCCAATGTAGAAATAGTGGGTTACTTCAATATACCACTCTTACTATAGGACAGATCAATTGTACAAAAATGAATAAATACTGGAACTAAATAACATCAAAAGGTCAAAAGGATCTAAGAGGTATCTACAGAACATTTCTCCCAAATACCAAAGAATACACATTCTTCTTGGTACCAAATAGGATCTTCTCTAAAATAGAGAACATATTAGTGCACAAAGCATGCCTCAACAAATGCAGGAAAATTGAAACATCCTGTATTCTATCTGACCACATTGGGATAAAGCTAGACATCAACAGCAAGAGAAATTACAGAAAATATACAGAACTATGGACTAAATACATCACTTATGATGAATGCATCATTGCAGAAATCAAATAAATAAAAAAGTTCCTAGAATTAAGTAATAATGAAAACACAACATATCTAAATCTATATGATACAATGAAAGCAGTTCTAAGAAGGAAATTTACAGCATTAAGTGCCTTTATGTTACAACAGAGACACTTACTCAACCATATTCATTGCTGCTCTATTCATAATAGCCAGAAATTTGAAACAGCTTAGATGTCCGTCAGTGGATGAATAGATAAAGAAAATTAGGTACATTTACATGATGTAATATTATTCATATTAAAAGTGTTAAAAATTAAATAACTAAATACAGATTTAAATGGATGGAGTTAGAAAAAAATAATCAAAAAAAAAAATGACCTGTCCTGCCCCGCTCCTCTAGTGCAGGGTCAGCTCCTGGGAAGGCCTGTAATTACCCCAGGTTTAAGACCTGAAAAAAAAAAAGAAAAAAAGAATCCTGAGTGAAGTAACCCAGACTCCAAAGACAAATATGGATGTATTTGCTTATATGTGGTGCTAGCTATTAAATCTTTGATAATCAGGCTACAATCCCTATTACCACAGAGGTTAGGTATAGAGTAAGGGACTGGGGGGAGTGTTGAACCACCCTAGGAAGGAGAAATAGAATAGACAGTTGTGCATGGGTGGATGGGTGTACTGGAATGGGGTGATCAAATGGGGAGAGGGAGAAAAAGGGGGAATACTGGAGGCAATACAGGGAGGGATAAGTAAAACTCAGGGACATTTAAGGGGTCATATGAAAGGCTAATACTGTAGAGGCTTCCTAAAATATATACATATATGAAGGTGATCTAAATGGAATCACCAAATAACCAGGAAGACAGGGTCCCAACTGGACAGCTCTCATCACCAAATGAAAGCCTCCAATTCTGAGAATGAGTTACATCAAATTAAGTTGTTGACCAAAGGGGCCCCATGACACTCCCAAACAACCCAAGTTATTGCCAAGGCTGTTGGTTGCTCTCTGCAAACTGATGGTAAGACCCTATTGCTGAAGACAACACCTACACAACTCAGTGAACATGGGGAAATCAACTTGGTGCCTACAGAGAATCTTCACTTCTACTGACTAGTGTTCATGTTACTCAAAGCTATTTTGTGTGCTACCAGAGGAGAAGCGTAAACACCAACCAAGCTACAAACCTTTGATCTATAATGGTGACCTGCCTGCAAGATATGCTGGTGAAATGATGGCACTTTGTGGGAATAACCAATCAATATCTAATTGGATAACTGGATTTAAGGTCCACTCCATACCCAACACTGCTCAGATAGCCAAGAACCCGAGACTATATAGGCCAGGAAACTAGGGAAAATCTAAATATTTCTGCTAAAGGAATATAGCAATAAAATGACTCCTAATGACATTCTGCTATAACCATAGATCAGTGTCTTACCCAGCTCTCATCAGAGAAGCTTCTTCCTGCAGTACATGGGAACAAAACCAGCAACACATAAGGGACAATGTGCAGAGAGTGAGAAACCTTGGAACATCCAGTGTTCCAGTTTAATGCGTTGTTTTACCAACCCCCTCCCCTATAGATTCAGTGATCTATGCAGAAAAGGAGGAAGAAAGATTATAAGAGCCAGAGGCACTGGATGACTCCAAGGAAACAGTGTCTTCTAGACACACAAGACTGACACACATATGAGTTAACAGACTGTGACAGCATACACAGTATATGCACAGGTAGAAGCTAAGTGGGGTCCAGTGCTGAGAGGAGAGGTGGACAGGAGCTCCTATCCTTATCCCAGAAGCTATCTCCAAGTGTTAAACACTTGCAAAGGAAAATTTAGTTTTCACCAACAGTCTCATGGGTATACAAACCCACACTTAAGGGCAGGCTCCATGCCCAGCAATAGATGGCCCCTACAAAACAAACTCAACACTGGTTTTGGAGGTTCTTTTTCTCATAATGCTTTGTCTGGGCGTTGTTTTTCCTTTTCCTTACAGGTCTTTGCATATACATTATGGTTTGTGGTGCTGTGTTTTCATATGGGATTTCTGTGTGTTGAATGTGTGTCTGCATCTGTATGCATTCCTTGTGCCTTTTCTTTGGTTTGTTTTCTTCTGGTAGTTTGTTTGCTTCATCCTATTCTAGTTTGTTTTTATTTTATTTTATCTTATTTCATTTTTTAGATTCCTGTTTGTATGAGAGAGAGAGAGAGAGAGAGAGAGAGAGAGAGAGAGAGAGGGTGTGGATTTGGGTGGGGTTGGGGTGGGAGAATCTAGGAGGAGTTAGGGAATGGGGAAACCATAATCAGAATATATTGTATGAAAAAAATCTATTTCTAATTAAACAAATCAGAGAAATCTCAAATAAACAACCTGCTGATTATCCTTAAGACACTGAACAAACAAGAACAAACTAATCCCAAAAGCAGTAAATGGAGAGAAATAATAAAGATCCAGTTCATTAGTAAATAAATGAAGGAAATAGAAATGAAAGAAACAATAAAAAGAATCAATGAAACAAAGGGTTGGGGTTTTTTGGAGAAGATAAACAAAACTGATAAAAACAAAATCAGTCAAAAGAAAGAGAGAAAAGACCCAAATTAATAAAATTAGAGATGAAATGGTAGAGATTACAATAGATGCTAAGGATATTCAAAGAATCATAAGGGCATACTTTAAAAATCTATATTCCATCAAACTGAAATTCTTAAGAAATAGATGAAGTTTTAGATACATATAAGATAAATTTCTAGATATATATGACCTAACAATGTTAAATCAATATGAAGTAAATAATTTAAATAGAACCACAATATCCAGTGAGATAGAAGCAGTAATTTAAAATCTCCCAACAAAAAAAAGCCCAGTGTCAGAGAGATTCCATGAACAATTCTACATAGACTGTAGTTGGAAGTTTTTCTGTGTCCTGCCTGGCCTGCGGTCAGGACAAATCTCTCACCCACAGTCTCGCAGCCTTTTATAAAATAATCACACAGAGGCTTAATATTAATTAAAACTGCTCAGCCATTAGCTCAGGCTTACTACTGACTAGCTCTTACACTTAAACTCAGCCCATTTCTGTTAATCTATATGTCGCCACATGTTCTGTGGCTTTACCTATGTGCCATTACATGCTGCTCCCTAGACAGTGGGCTGGCATCTCCTCACTCAACCTTCCTCTTCCCAGAATTCTCCTTGTCTGCTTATCCCACCTATACTTCCTTTCTGGCTACTGGCCAATCAACATTTTATTTATCAACCAATCAGAGCAACACATATTCACAGCATACAGAACATCCCACAGCACCTCCCCCTTTCTGTCTAATCAAAAAAAAAAGTAGAATTTTTTCTTTTTTATGATTATGAGACATGTTGGCTCCTGGCAGCATCAATCTACTTCAGAGAAGATATGGGCATTGAAGAAACTGCTTTTGGAGTTAACCTTCATTGTGGCAAAAGTTAGCCACTGGGCAACAAAGTGCCCTTGCATCAACTGCTGACAGTATGCTGTCCAAAATGAACAAATAGGACACAAAACAAAAGACTACTGATCCTTGCCAAAACAAGTGTGGTTGCAGCTTTAGCAATAGACATCCTCTGAGGCCAGGACAATATGGCACCATCGCTGAAGTGGCTTTGTAATCCAGAAAA
Source organism: Peromyscus californicus insignis (assembly GCF_007827085.1). Taxonomy (NCBI): domain Eukaryota; kingdom Metazoa; phylum Chordata; class Mammalia; order Rodentia; family Cricetidae; genus Peromyscus; species Peromyscus californicus. The sequence continues at coordinate 15,740,915 of NW_026294391.1, forward strand.
GGTACAGTGCCCCTTTCTTTGAAGGCAGCTGAACAGGCAATGGACCGATGGCTTCTGGTGTACAGTGGAACAGTAGCTGGAACAGTTATTCTTGAAAGAGTAACTAGACTGACAGAGTCTAACCTCTCAATGGTAGACTGTCATTTAATAAAGGAGATGAAGCCACCCACAAGCCAAGAAGAATGGGATATGGAGAAGAATGGGATGCCAAGATGAAACCACCCACAAGCTGAGAAGAATGAGATATAGAGAAGACTGGGACACTGAGATGAAGCCATCCACAAGCTGAGAAGAATAGGCAGTCGAAATCCAAAAACACCAGCAATTTCCAGAATTTACAATCCTGAATCATGACAGGACACTGACAGAATTCAAGTTTATCTGGTACATGGAATACTAGCACTGAATGTGAGGTCGAGCTGTAGGCCTTGTGTACACCCTACTTCACAAATGAGTCTGTCAGATACTCTAAGCCTATAAGCTGAAGATGATGCCCCAATATTGCAGAGAAACCTCGGGTGACTGTCCAGGCAGCTGGCTGTTTCTGTCAACTCACATTTTTTTAGAAGTTGCTTGTTTACACTTCCTGTTTTACTAGGTAATATTATTTCCTTCTTGGGTCTCTGAGGGAGTTGAAGATTAGATAGTTGTAGTTAGTTTTCCTTGTTAAGAAATTTCAAAAAGAAAAAACAAAGAAACTCACTAAGAGGTGTAAAGTGTATGAGTTTGAAAGACATCATAGGAAAGTTTTCTGTTGGTAATACAAGTTAGGATACAAAGTGAATTAGGTACATTTTGGATTCACCAAAATAGAATAGATAATGGAATATTTTCTCTGAATTTGTCAAATGCAAATGGACTAGACATTGCTGATATATTTATTGCTTGTATAGTTTGTATATAGTTGTTGTACTTATTGTATATAGTTTTTCTTATACTAGTTATAACTTTTTTATTCTTTTTTATTTTTATTAGACAAAAAGGGGAAATGTGGTGATATTTTATTTGTGCTGAAATGTGATATTTTATTTGTATATTAATAAATAAAGCACGCCTGGAGATCAAGGGGAAAAAGGCCAGTCATTTTTAAGTAAACACAGAAATCAGGCAGTGGTAGCACATGCCCTTAATCCAATCACATGGCAGGCAGGGTCTCTGTGTGTTCAATGACACACTAGGGAACAGCCAAGCATAGTGACATACTCCTTTAATCCCAGTACCAACAATAGAGACCTGGAGGTCTGTACAGACAGGCAGTGACAAGGAAGTGAGGTAGCTGGGCTAAGAGCCAATGAGAGGGTAGAACAGCAAGGCAATAAAGGCGTGGGTAAGACAAGTTTCTTATTTAATAAGACCATTTAGAAATTCGTCTACAATAGACCTTGAAAGAATTAACACCCATACTACTCAAATTATTGTATAATGGAAAAGGAAGGAACACTTTCAAACTCTTTATGAAACTAGTATTACCCTGAGAGACCTAAATTAGATGAAAATTCAACAACAACAACAAAGGGAGAATTATGGGTCAATCTCCTGGCAAACATAGACTCAAAAATTTTCAATGAAACACTAGCAAATCACATTCAAGAACATATCCACAAGATTATTCACCATCATCAAATTGACTTAATTCCAGGAATACGAAGAACGTTCAATATATGTAAAGCAGTAAAGGGCAGGAATCATGTGATCATTTCAATTGATTCAGGAAAGGCTTTTCACAAAATCCAACATCCCTTCATAAAAAAACCTCTGAAGAGTCTAGGGGTGGGTGGAACGTATCTCAAAATAATGAGGCTTATCTATGACAAATAACTAGCCACCATATTGTTACATGGAGAAAAGCTCAAAGTCTTTCAACTAAGAGCAGTAACTAGACAATGGTGTCTACTTTCTCCACTTTATTTAATATAAGCTTGAAGTCCAAGCTGAAGTAATAAGATAAGAAAAGGAAATAAAAAGAGATACAAATAGGAAAGAAAGAAGTCAGAGTATCCCTATTTGCAGATGATGTGATTCTGTACACTAGAGACTCTACTGGGAAACCCCTAGAGTTGATAAACACTTTCAGCAAAGTGGCAGGTTGCAAAATTTACATACCCAAATCTGCAGCCTTCTTAAATACCAAAGACAAACAGATAAAGAAAGAAACCAAAGAAGCAATTTTACTCGAAGCAGCTAAAAATTAAAAAAAAAATGATCTTGGAATAACCCTAACCAAGAAAGTGAAAGTCTCATACAAAGAAAACTTTAAAACAATGAATGAATTTTTAAAAGATACCAGAAGATGGAGTGCCCTCCCATGCACATAAATTGGTAGGATTAATAGTGTGGAGACTATCCTACTAAAAGCAATCTACTGATTTAATGCAATTACCCTCAAGATTCCAATGCAATTCTTCATAGAAATTGAAAAAGCAATATTAAAATTCTTACAGAAGCACAAAAGATCTTGAATTGCCAAAAAGAACCACCATTCTTGATCTTGTTATACTACAGTGTCACAGTAGTAAAAACAGCATGGTATTGACAGGAAATCAATGCATTGATCAATGGCATGCACCTAAAGGCACTTGATTTTTTGACAAAGATGCCAAAAATATACATGAGAAAGAAGATATCATCTTTGACAAATGATGCTGGGAAACTAGATATCTATATATAAAATATATAAATTAAGTCTTTTCTCTCACCCAAACTAATTCCAAACAGATCTAAGATTTCAGTGTTAGACCCGAAACTCTGACAATTCTAGAAGAAAGAGTAGTAAATACACTTTAGGATACAAGCTTGAGTAAGAACATTCTGAATAAGTCTTTAGTCACCCAGGAAATGAGAACAACAATCAACAAACAGACCTTCGTGAAATTAAAGTTTCTGTACTGCAAAGAAGACTGTCAGTTGACTCAAAAGGCAGCCTACAAAACGGGAAAACTGTATGCCAGCCAAACATCTAACAGAGGATTAGTGTCTAGACTATACCAAAAAAAGCCAATTAAAACTGTGCTATCAAAATTTAGAAACTAAACAGAGAGTTCTCAGAAGAAGAAATACAAATGGGTAAGAAATATTTTACAATTTTTCACTAGCCTTAGACACCAGGGAAATGAAAATTAAAGCTCTTTTGGGATTTCATCTTAGAGTCAGAATGGCTAAAATTAAGAAGCCAAAAGACAACAAATACTGGTGAGGATACGGGAACAGAGAACCCTCACGCATTGTTGTTGGGAGTCCAAGTTGTTTCAACATAGTGAAAATTTGTGTGGCAGTACTTCAGAAAACTAGAAATAGATCTACCATATGACCTAACTAGTTGGCTCCTGGATATGTGCCCGAAAGGACTCCATATCTTACCACAAGGACACACATTCACCCATGTTCATAGCTGCTCTACTCACAATAGCTAGGGCATTAAAACAGTCTAGATGTCCATCACCTGATGAATGGATAATGAAAATGTGACACAGTGGAACTTTATTCAGCTGTAAAGAAAAATGAAATTATAAAAACCATTAAATGAGCCCAGAAAGACATTCAATTATGTTAAATGAGCTCAGAGAGACAAACACTGCATGTTCTTTCTCATGTATGGATTCTAGGTTTGAATTTTCATGTATGTGCATTTATGTGGGAGTGAGTGTATTTAGAGACCAGTAAAGTAGAAAGTTTATATACAGCAAACACAAGTAATTTATGAGGATCATATATAAATTAATTTTGTTTTATCTCATGTTGTTCTTCACGTATGACCCAGCTGTTTTACTGATGAATCCACCCAAATATATAGAGCATAGTTGCTTAAAGTCACACACATATCACACACATAATATTGTATAGTATGATGAACTAACTGTTCAAACACTTGTTAAATGACTTTGATCCTCTACTGAAGTTGAACTGATGACTATAAATTGTGAAATTCAAGTATGTGAAAAGGGCTAAAAATTACAATATTTAATGACTTAAATCTTAAAGTCACCTACACAATATTAAACACCAGCACCAAATACTTGGTTTTCTTTCCCTGTTTCCCCTTTCCTATCAGTAACACATGTCCCCTTGGGGTTCTTCTGATTTTCTATTTGGCTGTCATCACCAAGTAATGCTTATGGCTGCAGGCTCTGCTGTCCATAGTATTACTAGAAGTGTCGATGAAATTGGAACCAGCTTTTGTACAGACACCTATAAAAATCTGAACGTTGGCATGCACATGGATTCGGAGGGGGGGGGCAGATACGAGTCAGTGCTTTGGTTTGCTCTGGCCTGGCATTTATTTGTTTCACATTCCCATTGTATTGTGGTGGCTAGGGTCTCTGTTATAGGCTTTACTCAAAATTTTCCTTTAAAAATGGATTTGGTTATTTTCCTGGTTAGCCTTGCTCTCCAAAAGAATACATACTCCAGTATACTAGCATTATTCACCCAATTGTCTGTACTTCTTTCTGAGCCATACCCCTACTTTCTGCAGAACCTCGAAGATGAACCCTTCATTAGCACAGGTACCCATCATCAAAATAATGTCTAACTTCATGGTTGGGAGATAATTTTCGAAGTTCTTACATTTGATGATGCTTGGGAATCTTAGTTTTTTAGGGCTCCCCAAGTCACAACCAAGCCTTTAAAATTGTTTCTGAGAGGTATGTGAAACCTCTGAAGACCTAGGGAGCTCTGAAGTTCTGGGTTGTTCTGAGCTTCCAGAAGCTTCTGAAGTACTAAAAGATTCAGACATGACCAATCAGGGAATTTAAAGTGCCAGGGAACTTGAAGGTGAAGGTGTTTGGATCCTTCAAGGCTTTCAATATGCTTGGGTTCTCTGACGTGCAGAGGGCTTTTTAAGTGTAAGGCCCCTCACACAGTCCGGGCTTTTAAAGACAGTACAAGACTTTGAAGCATTTGGTATCTCTGAGATACTTAATGCTTTCAGAGCATTTCACTATTTCTGAGAGAGGTGGGTCTTAATGATATTGGGAGTCTAAGGTTCTCATGGCCTTGGAGCTGCTCAGATGTTCTGAGGTACTGGGTCCTCTTGGTACTTAGAAACCTTTGAGGCTTTCAAGGTGCTGGGATCCTTTGCTGTGAATTGAGCATTCAAAGCACTTGGGATCTCAGAAGTGCTGACTTCTGGCTTGTTAGGGTCACTTAGTATACTTAGATGCTTGGATATGTTTTGCTCTCTTAAAATAGTGTAGTCTGTGGATGTATCTGTCCCATTGGAAGGGCTTGGGGCTCCCCATTTGCTCCAGCCTTGGACAAAGGTGTTTGGAGTCTCTGAAGTATTTGGCTGGGCTTGAAGTCTCTAATACGCTCTGGCTCTATAGATTAGCATAGCTTCTGGGGGTGTAAAAGGAGCCTCACTGAGTCTTTGCACCTTGTTTAAGCCCTCTCGGTTGTTAAGGCCTGCCAGGTGCTAGGGCCCCACTGGGCATTCTGGATCTATGATGGATTAAGACCCGCACAGACACTCAGGCCTCCACAAATCCTCACATCCAGTGAAGTAGTTGAACTCTGCTGCACACTGAGGTCCTGCCAGGTGGCTGCATCCATGTAGTAGTAGGTCAGGGTTCCCCAAGTTCTTGGTCTCTGCAAAGCTCTGGGTCTCTCTCAAGATGGTTGAACCCATGAAGGAGGTGCTCAATCCTTGTGAAGAACTCAGTGTCCACATGCTAGGACCCCATCTTGTGTTCCTGAAGGCATTAGAGGAAAACTATTTGAACTGAGACTCCGTTCAAACTCCTCCACCAGGTTGTTTGACCTCTCCAAGTTACTTGAGCCAAAGAAGGTCCTAAAGGTCCTAGAAGCCATTGGGCCGTGTGAAGCCATCAGAACACATGTATTGTTGGAAGCCTCTGAATTCGCTTCCGTGATTTTCAATAAGACCCACTATTTTATTCTTGTAGCATGTATTCAGTCATAGCTTGGGAAAGGGGGATGGAACTCACACACTCAAGTCAGAGGCGGGTGTGTAGAGGTTACATCAGATTGAAAGGCAGAGGGAAACAGTGTACCCAGTGTACAATAAAGAAGCCTTAGCAACTTGTGGCTTCAAGCACCTATGTCTCTACCATGTCTACCTGCACCCTATGCCGCTCCAGCTGAGGCCACCATTGCTGCCATCTCCACAGAGGATACTAACAACAAGGTCCCTGTCACTGGCAACAACCATACCACCTTGGGCCAATGTGTGACTATGGCACATGCAGCAGTTTCCCAGCCAGCTGTGCCTGCCTTGAGCCCTCCCGACTTCCTTCCTGGCAGACTACATCCCACAATTCCGCCAGGAAGAACTTGCCCCGCCCCACTTCTAGCACTGCAGAGCTGGCTCCCATAGAGAATGCGTGGGCAGTTTTCATTTACCAGCTTCCCTTGGCAGGCAAAGAGAGTGGGAGGTTGGCAGGCAAAGAAGAGTCTAGGGAAAGACTGGGGGAGGCAGACTGAACAAGAGGGAAAGGGCTGGTGACCAACCTTTTCATTTTACATTTTTTTTTTCCCCTTGGGTTTTGGCAAACAGCAGGCCCTTCCATTCTCCCCGAAGGCGGGCTGAGCGGGGTGGGGGAGGGGCGCGGCGGAGCATAGTCTTGCAAGGGGTCAGCTGACCCCAGCCCTCCTTGGCTGTCTTGGCTTACGCAGCACATTCATTCTCCCGCCCGGGTTTCAGAAGGCGTTTCTGTGTGGCTAATTAATTCGTGGGCCCATGAGGGACCTGAATAATAGACTTAATGACCAAAGCGGTGGGTGAGGGGAGGAGATGGGCGTGCAGAGGCAGCTCGCAGTGCTCGAGAGGCGCAGAGCCTGGACGTGTTGGCCTGGGCAATTAAGCGGGGCAGTGAGAAGATCAGACCTAGATTTGCGCAGCCTCACAGAGGGCCAGAATACTTCCTGGCAGGCCACAGAGGAAGCAATTAGAATAAGAAGCAGCTGGATGAAAGTGAGCTTTAAGGCTGTTGCCATGGGGACTGAGAGACAGAAAGGCATTTGAAGGGAGACCACTGGCAGGCTTCAGACAATGGATGGGAATGGGGAGCAGAGAGATGGTACAGTGCAGTTGGATCTCAGCTTTCTAGGCCGGCGAGCCAGCACACCTGCCTTGCCCTGTTCCCCGGGTGCCCACTCTGACCTCTGTCCGCTCCTTCTTTTTGCTCAGATTCCTCTGCCTGAAATGCCTCCCCTCCATTCTGCACTGTCTGAGTTCCACCTGCTTGCTCCCAGGCATCTTCCTCGCTCAAGTTGATTTTGGCCTGCCCCAAAGAGTAATGAGTCAGTCCTTACTCCCCCAGGGGAGGCCCCACAGCTAGGCATTCTGCTTTTCTTGTGTCATCTGAAGCGTGAACTTGCTCAGAGCCTGGCTCCCCACCCCCACCCCACCCCCCTTTAAAGTGGATGTAACTCAAGTACTGGCTTCAGAGGGTTGTGTGAATGCAATGAAAAGCCTTGACTGCATAGTAAGCACAGGCTTTGCCTCTAAGTGTGTTTCAAGCAGCAGCAGGTGAGAGTGGCATTTAATAAGTGCATGTTGAAGGAATACGTGATGGAAAAGATGTTTACATGTGGTTTTCTAAAGATGTGTTTTAATTTGTGTGCATGCGTAGCAGAGGGCGTGGGATCCCCTGGAACCGAGTTGTAGGTGGTCGCGATCTGCCTGATGTGGGTGCTGGCAACCTAACTTGGTTCTTCTGGAAGAGCAGCAAGTGCTCCTAACTGCTGGGCCATGGCTCCAGCCGCTCCCAGGCGCTCTTATTTCTTAAAAGGCAAATGGATACTTTGTACTTGTTTGGCTAGAAGGGATGAAACGTGTGCTTGACAGTCTGAGTTTATAATCCTACTGGGGAATGACCCCGTGGGGCTGGTAGACTCGGACATCTGCCAGCTTTTTGGTGGAGTTTGTGGAATCGGATATGGCTTTATCTAGTGAATGAACTCCGTGGCGGGGCAGTGTGTCACTGGCAACAGGATTGCCAGCGGAACGTCACCCAGTGAGGCCCAGACTCCTGCATCTGTGGAGAAAGGAGATGACTGCTGGGGAGAAAGTCACTGAAATCAGAGCTGGGCACATGAATTTGGGGCCAGTTTGTGTCAGTTCCAAGCCCTTGATGAGGTTATTGACTATCCCAGTCCTCTGACTTGTTCTGTACAGAAAAAGCTGATCTCTCTTGCATTGTCTGTCCAGCTTGCTGTCAGTCTATGTGGAGAGACTCTGTCTGGAGTGTCTTCCAGAAATGATCTGTGCAGAGAAGGGATTCTCACTAAAAGAAAATAGGAAGATGTTAATATTTTGCTTTACAATGTGAATTTGTTTATTTTTTTGACTTTGTTTTTATTTTAGATAGGATCTCGCTCTTTTATTCAAACTGGCCTGGAACCCGTTAGCCCATGCTGGCCTACAACTCATGGCAGTCTTCTTTGACTCATCCTCTCAAGTGCTGCTGCTGGTGTGTGTGTGTGTGTGTGTGTGTGTGTGTGTGTGTGTGTGTGTGTGTGTGTGTCACCATGCCTGGCTCCAAAAGTGAATTTAATATTATAGCCTTCCCCAGGCATTTTGCAATGAGCTAAATACAATATAAATTAAATACATTCTCAGTACAAAACTGAATAAACCAATTGCTCTCCAGCTGATTATAATGATTAACTGTGTTTAGGGTAGAAGGTGAAGGGTAAGCAAAGCAGATAACTGGGCTGGAGTAAATGGCACTTCGTGGGAATCCTCATCAACCTAGCCCTCATTTTCTGTAGACATTTGCAATGCCTGCTCCATGGAAAACAGCATCCTTACTGTGATTAGGTCTGTTCTTGAGCAGTTTCCTCCAGCTCAAAACATCCTGTGCTGGAATGAGGCTTCTTAAGATTTAGCAAGTGTGGTGGTTAATTTCAGCTGTCAATTTGGCTGGATTTGGAATCAGCTGAGAAGGGAGTCTCAATGAGGGAGATTGTCTAAATAAGGTTGGCCTGTGGGCATGCCTGTGAGGGATTTTTAAAATGTGCTCGAGATGGGAAAACCCTCCCTGAATGTGGGTAGCATCGTTTCAAGGGCTATGCCCTGGTCTCAATGAAAAGGAAAGATGGAGCTGAGTATAAGCATTCATTGTTCTCTGCTTCTTGATTATGAATGCAATGTGATCAGCTGTCTCAAGCTCTTCCTGCTGTAGCTCCTCTGTGATGGCAGACTGCAGCCTAGAACTGTGAGCCAGAGTAAATCCTTTCTCCCCCTAATGTACTTTTGTCATGGTATTTTATCACAACAACAGAAAAGCAACTATGACAGGAAGTAAACAACTCATAAGTCTCAGAAAGTTCCTGAAAAGGATTTATAAGGCTTCCTTCTCAAGGCTGTATAAGCAGGAACAATTGTGGGTTAGAGAAGAGTCTCTAGCCTGCTGAACTGCCTACAAGTTATATAGGGAACTCCAGCCGTGCGGTTTTGGGGAGTCATCAATGCTAAGGGGGGCTCTTTGGTGATGCAGCTGTCTTTGAGTTATCTGTGTTCCTCTAAGTAACCCCTTGTGGTGGTTTGAAAGAAAATGGCCCCCAAAGGGAGTGGCACTATTAGGAGGTGTGGCCTTGTTGGAGTAGTTGTGGTCTTGTTGGAGGGAGTGTGTCACTGTGGAGGTGGGCTTTGAGGTCTCATACATGCTCAAGCCACGCTCAGTGAGACAGTCCACTTCCTGTTGCCTGTGGGCCGAGACGTAGGACACTCGGCTATGTCTCCCCTAGCATGTCTGCCTACATGCCACCATGTCATGTCATGATGATAATAGACCAAAGCTCTGAAACTGTAAGCCATTCCAATTAAATGTTCTCTTTATAAGAGTTGCCATGGTCATGGTGTCTCTTCACAGCAATAGAAACCCTAAGACACCCCTCATCCATACTCCTATAGATAATTCCAATGAAACCGTGGATTTACTGAGCCTAACTTGGGTAGGATTGTTTCATTGGTCTGTCATGGATATGCTATCTGAGGTGAATAGATGTATGCATGCTTCCTCAGGAAAAGTCTTAAAGCATATATCTTCACACTTCTAGAGGCAGCCTTGATGTCATTGTTTCCAGTCCTTGTTGAGTGAATAAAGGACGATCATTTAAGGGGTGTTCACCAACTCCCAACCTGTGAGTCCCCACTCCCTGAGGGCCAAACAACCCTTTCACAAGGGTTGCATATCAGATATCTTGCTTATTAGATATTTATATTATAATTGCAATTTATATTACAATTATAATTCATAACAGTAGAAAAGTTACAGTTATGAAGTAGCAATGAAAATAATTTTATGATTAAGGGTCACCACATGAGAACCTGTATTAAAGGGTCACAGCATTAGGAAGGTTGAGAAATATATATATGGAGCCTGAGGTACTGGTGGCTGAAGTTGAGTTGAACAGAATGGTTCTTACTGACAGGAGTTCAGAAGCAGACCAAGAAGTCATAGGCTTCTGTTTTAACAGTAATTGTGTAAACAACAGCCTTTCAGTGCATAGCTCCCTATGTTTTCAACTACTCAGAAAGCGACTCACTGGATCATGTGGAAATAGCCTATCTTCATTTAATACATGGCGATCCAAGGCAAAATGTCCTTTGAGTCCCACTCTTTAGTTTCAAGCTTTCTCCCCTTCCTGCAAACTGGTCAGATCTATAAAGAAGCTTGAAAGGAGATTTTTCTCACATTTTGGAGTATGTGTAGTGAAAAGAAAGGCTAAAATCTTGGCTCGGCATCAGGAGAAGTAACCATGGTCACTCAGGCAACTCCCATGAAGGCATTACGGTCAGCAAATGATCACTAAACAGCACATACTGGCTGCACTCCAATCCACAGAGAGTGCTGCACTCCCAGCACCCCTTGCTTAAGGCTGAACTTTGTTCTGGATATTGAGTTAGGTCAGATTGTACTCAGACATGGAAGCCTTCAAGGAGTCCAAGAGCGTTTGTGCAGTAGTTACTCCAGAGTAGAGCACAGGCTTTTGAGCCCACCAGGTCTTTGATAGTTTGACATTCTCCGGCTTAGAGCACTGCAAATTTGCCTTTATTATTTTGGACTTTCTGTCCATTCTGATGGAATTTCATAGCAGTTCAATATGATAAATTCATTCTCTTCCCAATAGTCACTTTCTAACTGAAATTTTCTTTAAAAGCAGACCTACCAAAGATTCCTGCTAGGTAAGTCTAGGTGTAACCCAATTTGATGCAGCAAAGCAATCATGTCTCCAGGGCACAGAGCATTGTTGCAACCAGTTTTCTATTTGGAGTAATCTTTGTTCTCATTGTGGGCTAAGACTTCCTTCGTTTGTCAGAACAAGTGTCTTGGCTCCATCTCCTGCCCCTCATCTGGGAACTTCTCACACTTCCTGTCCACTGATAAGTTCTCTTAATACTTCCGTAGTGGAGGTAGGGGCTTATTCATTTTATCATTTCCAACTGTTTGAGTCTTGTAAAGAAGTGGTGGAATTTCTTTTGCAGTTTATTTGATTGCTTTTAAGATAGAATATTCTTATTGTCAGTTCATCTGAAATACAAGGTCAAGAATAGAAATTCATATTATAAACCTTCACATAATCAGTGTGAAGCTGTTGAAAAATGAAACATTAAACCCTGCTTATACCTCTTTTCATGCTGAATTCAGTATATAACGTGGGTATGGTAGAAAATAAGTCTGCTGTTGGTTTATACATGTTTCCACCATTAAAATAAGGTAGTGCTGATTTCTTTAGATTTGATTCCATTATTTTCCTATAAAATAAAAAGGTAACTGTCACATAGCATTTGAGGCCTTAATGGGGATGAAGTAACCTCTACCACCTCCACATCATTAACAGCATGCAGACACTGTCACTGGCTACTTCTTACTCTGATTTTTCCTGGTGTACCAGGCTATTTCTTTTGGGCCACCACCCAGCTCCGAAATCATGACACAGAGACTTCTTATTAGGTATGAATGCTCAGGCTAGCTTTGGCTCGTTTCTGGCTAGCTCTTTTAACTTAACCTGTTGCTCTTCATCTACATTTTGCCTCGGGACTTTTTCCTTTTTTTCCTTTCTGTGTGTCTTACTGTCACTGCTTCTTGTGTCTGTCTGTCTGGCAGCTGCCTGGCTTCTTGCCCAGGTGTGTCCCTTCTTCTCTTCTCCTTCTTCTCTCTCATTCTTCCTTCTCCCAAGCATAGGTCTCTCTTCCTATTTATCCTCTCTGCCTGGCAGCCCCACCTATCCTTCCTCTGCCTACCCATTGGCCGTTCAGCTCTTTATTAGACCAATCAGGTACCTTAGGCAGGCAAGGTGAGACAAATGCAACACATCTTTACATCATTAAACACACATTCTTACATTGCTAAACAAATGCAGCATACACAAATACAACACACCTTTACAAGTTAAAGTACTATTCTGCAGCATAAACAAATGTAACACATCTTTGCCTAGTTAAAATAATATTCCACAACATTCTGGTTTGTGTTTAATAGGTTATTTACATCCTGGTGCTTGCTGTTGGATAAATGCTATCATCTGTCCTTTTAGGTATGTTTTTGTGTAGCTTCAGAAAGCTGTGTATTTATTTCCCTCACATTTAAATTTCTTTTTATTTTTACATTTATTTACTTAGAGAAAGAGAGAGAGAGAGAGAGAGAGAGAGAGAGAGAGAGAGTTGCATGAAGTTACTCATGTTCGAGGACCTGCTTGTGACAGAACAGTAAATACCCTTCACTGTCCAGCACATCTTTAATACTGGCCTTGGTGATGACGGCATCATCACACTTGAACCACTGGTCCCTGTGGTGCCGAATGAAGCTGGTGTAGTGGCCGCTCTCCAAGGTTCCTTGGTGATTAACCACAGCAAACAAGGAATACTTATTCTCGTTGTCCCCACTGTTGGTCGGCAGCTGCAACTGTCCATTCATCCGGGTCTCTTTACTTGACGCCATAAACGGTGTCATATCCAGCTCCAGAGGAAAGGAGATGTATGTAGTGATCTTGCGCCTCTGTTTGGCTGAGTGTTCAAACCGTTTGAAATGAAAGCAGGCAACAACTGGTAACTTCTTCATAGTGAGCTGTTTGGTAGATTCTTGGTAGCTTTGGCAACCACTACACTTGATTTTGGCACTGCTTCCTAAGTGCTCTGGCCTTGTAAACCTTCGCAAGCAGTCCGTGAGGGTAGTAATGCCTGGTATGTGGCTTTCCCCATTCACACTGCTCTCCCTCCCTGGACTCATAGGCTAGAAGGATGTGCACGAGTCAGGCAAGTCCAGACTGATGTCCCAGCATGGGTCTATAGTGGTGGAGACACCGTGGCAGGCTTGACAGGTGACATCTGACTGCAAGCCCCCTGTGAAGATTTGGTCTATGATGCAGTTACAGTGGTTGGGACTGCTGGCCACCTTGCCAACATCATCACCTTTGCAGTGCCTGTGCAGGACATCTAGGGCAGCGATGAGGAACTCGTGGGCATCCTGTTGCCTGTACCCTGCTAAATGACGAGCGTGTATCCACACCAGGTGTAGTAACTTATAGGGAACAAGAGGAGATGGATTTCTAGAGTAAAATTCTCAAGAGACATCATATAGCCTAGACTTAACTGCATTTGACATTTCACATGAATGCCTGTTAGAAAAGACATCTCTTAGTATTGACATGTTGGGAAAGTCTGTGTTGTCAAGATGTATTGGTCCTCATTAACCTATACTGAAGTTTGAGCTAATTTTCTGTTTTTTTGACTAATGTCCTGTTTAGTTTGTACCAAGAAGAATCCTTCTTTCCAGGGTGGAGCTATACATTCTGGTGAGAAATGTCTGCTTGTAGTGAGTTTGCTTAGTGTCCTTAGAACTGCAACATTCAATACATGACAACTCCCTCCAAACCCTGCACGAAGATCCTTAGTTAACTCCAGCACAGCTTCTAGCAGCATAAGGCCGTGTCTCTGGGATGGCCCAATCTCTTCAGTTAAATGCCTGCTTGAGAAAGCTCAGGATGGCCACATTTACTATTTCTTCTAGGCAGCAACCTGCCATAGGGCCCTAACTTCCATTTTTAGTACATTTACTAAAACCAACTCACAGTTGTGAACATGTGAGTTTGACCTCTCAAGGACCTAAGGGCCATTCTCTTTCCTCTGACACCTTCCTCTGGTTGCCTGAACCTAGAAAAGTGGGGCACAGGCAGTTAGAGCATTCCAACGCATCTTAGAGGAAAAGACCTTATGAGGAATAGAAGAATTCAGGAAACAACTTAGAGTATCAGCCTCTGTGGCTGAAGGCTCAGAGGGTTTTCCATCAGGCCGGATCTCTTTGTACAAGACAAGAGCCTGCCTTCACTAACCTTTTCAGGACCTAAAGTTTCTACCACCGGGGGAGCATACTGTCTCAGTGTTCGTACTGAGGAGGGAAGCAGTGAGCAGGAAAACTTTCTGATTCCCCCTTGTGCCACAGCCTTCAAGCCAGTGATTCTCAACCTTCCCAATGCTGCGACCCTTTAATACAGTTCCTTATGTTATGGTGACCCCCAACCATAACATTATTTTCGTTGCTACGTCATAACTGTGATTTTGCTACTGTTATGAATCATAATGTAAACATCTGATATGCAGGATGTCTGATATGAGACCCCTGTGGGAGGGTTCTCTGACACCCCAAAAGGGTCACAGCTCATAGGTTGAGACCATGCTGCTCTAAAGATATTGTTGTAACTTCCTCCGTGATTTCTTTTCCATTTCCCCCCTTTCCATCCATCTTTCCAGCTTCCCACCTTCCCCTTCACCATCTCCACAATGCCTCTGCTTGTTTATTTAAAGGTCTAGGTAACTTGGGCTCCATCATTCCCCTGCGAGCCTTTCCCCTTCACCACCTCATAAGTCTTGTCACAAGGGGCACATGCTGACCTGATGTCCCAGTAGAAAAAAATTCATTGCTGTTAGGTGGGCTAGGGCGTTAGAGAAACAGAAATTCTTTTCACATCAACCTCTAGGGGACCAATTAGGGACTAACCCGGGAGCTGAAGTGGAGAGAGGGCTATTATTTTTAAGAGTGAGGGAGAGGGAGCGTAAATAATGTAATCCAGCTTTGATAGACTTGAGCTCAGATCAAACACTTAGCCTCTTTGAGCCTTGGCAGTGTCTTTTGTTAATTGAAAATTAAAAGTCCTCTCTGTGATGAACACTGAATCACAGTAAAGACTGTTCCTAACGTAACAAATTGGCTAATACTTTTCTAACTTTACAGAGTTGTGAAAGCCCTACTCATTCAGTGGGAAGAAATCTTGAAACCTTGGGCTTTGGCCTTTTGCTGTGGTAGAGCTTGGAGAAGTTGAACAACTATGATCTATAGCTTGCAGCCAGCTACCCAGTCACAAGCCACCATGACTTCACAGTGGACTTGATGGCTAAGCTACAATGTGGTTAGGTGTCTTAAGGATGTTTCAACATATGGTATTTTCAATCTGTGATGAGCTTATCTGTGCATAAACCTGGGTACACCGATAAGCACCTGTATATATAACAGGTCCTTACAGCAAGCATTAACTGACACTTCTTGTCCTTGGTTCTTACCTTAGAATCGAAGGTAGTATAATGCCTGATAAATAGATTACAGGAATGCTGTGGGATATTATTCCGCATACTGTGAATATGTGTTGCTCTGACTGGTTGATAAATAAAACACTGATTGGCCCATAGCCAGACATTAAGTATAGGCAGGGCAAGCAGACAAAGAGAATTCTGGGAAGAGGAAGGACAGAGTCAGGAGTCACCAGCCAGCCACAGAGGAAGCAAAATGACAAGGCAGACCTGAGAAAAGGTATCAAGCCATGTGGCTAAACATAGATAAGAATTATGGGTTAATTTAAGTAGAAGAGCTGGTCAGTAATAAGCCTGAGCAAACGGTCAAGTTGTTATAAATAATATTAAGCCTCTGTGTGATTATTTTATAAAGGCTGTGGGACTGTGGGTGAGAGATTTGTCCTGACTGTGGGCCAGGCAGGACACTGGAAAACTTCCAGCTACATTTGGCATACCAATGTGGGGCTCTCAAATTTCCTTAAGGTCTAAAAGAGTTTAAAAAGGGCTTCTAAACAAATGGAGCCAAAGTCAGCTTTCTACTTCATGTCTCATTTGGGTTGAGATATAGAGGCGCCAAGATAGATACATCATGGCATGTGGACTTGAGCTACAATATGGAGGGTTCATGGCGTATGGGCTTGAGTGCAGCATGGCAGATTCCTGCCACTGTATATAGTGGCGTCTGCAAGCTGCACAGCATGGTGTGTGGTGGATATAGCTTTTGGTAGTACAGACAAAAAAAAAGGAAAGAAAGAAAAGGTTTTTGGGCTACATGCTGCTGAATGGAAGCGTAGACCCACTGCTTCAGAGTCAGTGATGAGCATGGTTCCCCCAGAGCTGGCAGTAAACTTAGTTCTGCTATGTTGGAAAGCTGAGGTGGGTGGAGTCAGCAGCCAAGGCTGCCGCTTCAGTACTAGCCACTGCAGTTTAAAGCAATAGTTTCACAATAAGACAGATTCAGATTAAATAAACCCTAAACAGTTTACAGTGTGTGTAAAAATATACGAAGGCTTGGAAGAGAGAAGAAAATGAATATATACAGTTATATAAAGAAATAGTTTTAAAAAATAAAGTCTTTAAAGAGACAGCAAGAGTAATATAATAAGACACATAAAGATGGAAATCACACAGAGAGTCTGGATTATATTGTCTTTGGGATTTTTAACTGGAGAAAGACATTTGATTGTAAAGGCTGCTCAGTTAAACCAATACATATATTTTAAAGGGATCTTGACTTCAAAATTTGTGTTTAAGGATATGTTGCTTTGGAAAAGAGGTTCTGCTTTTGTTTCCACAGAAGATGAGAACCTGTGGATTGCTTCTAGGCTAATATGGTTTGAACAGCCAAGACTCCCTGAAAGGTCTCTGATGATACCATGGCCCAGATGATCCAACATCCAGAACAGCTTCAAGGCAACCAGCAGGAAGTAATATGAGAAGCTACGCTCAAATTCCAAAAAATTGTTTATCAATGTTTATTTTTATTTAAAGCAGGTTGATTATAAATGCAATCTCTTTCTAAAGAAGAAAAGGGGATATTATAGATATGATAAGATAAAGAGTAAAAACTTGTTTAAAATGTTTTACATTGCTATGGATTTTAGTTTTATTGATACCAATTTAAAGTTAATTTTGTTATACTGTATGTACGTTTCTACTCTTGTTTAAAGTATTTTGTTTGTGCAACTCATTTGAAATTGTAGTTTATAGTTGAGAAATACAGATTAATAATTAGTCATCTATGATAATCAAACTTATAGTCATGTTAGTTAAGTTTTCTAGGTATACATAGATATATTTCAATTAGGTAGGTAATCTTCAAACACTTCAAAGACCTCCAGAATACGACATTTAAAATGTTTTAAAAACTTAGACTTTCCTGGACAATGAGACACATCTGCTCCTAGCAGGACTGATTTACTTCAAAGAGGAAGATGGACATCAAAGACATTCCATATGGAGTTTTACTTCTTGGCAGAACTGGCAATTTGGGCAAGAAACTGTTCTTGCCTGGACTGCTTGACAAAATGTTGTATCAACTGGACATGCAGGACCCATGGAAAAATGACCACTAAATTTTGCCAAAACAAGGCAAGATGGTTTTTCAGGTTCCTGCTTCACAGAGGAGATTGCCAGACATTCTACAGGACCCAGGGAGAAGCAACTGGGAGTCTCTAGACCTGTGGGCTGAAGATGGATGCCCCAACACTGCAGAGGAACTTTGGGTGACTTTCCAGGCAGCCAGCTGTCTCTGTCGTTTCCAGAATTTTGGAAGCAAAGCACTTCCTGTATATTTAGGTGATATGATATCCTTCTGGGGTCTTTGTTGTAGTTAAAGACTAGATAGTGCTCCCTTGCCCCAGACCCCATCCCTGGGCACCAGCCACTCCAGGGAAGACCTGCCCAACTCGGCCCCAGGTTCTGGCCACCAGGCAGGTTCCCTGCTAGCCCCACTGGGAAGGATCCCCTTCTCCAAGACCCCTGGCAGACCCTGCAGTCTCCACGCCCTGCCCCCACGCCCATCCACCTGAGCCCCAAGCCTCTTCCTGAGACTTAGAGGCCGGCCCCCAGCTCCCATCTTGCTCCAGACTTCCCTTTTGGAACACTGGTGAGTACCCTTCCTTGCCCCAGACCCCATCCCTGGGCACCAGCCACTCCAGGGAAGACCTGCCCAACTTGGCCCCAGGTTCTGGCCACCGGGCAGGTTCCCTGCTAGCCCCACCAGGAAGGATCCCCTTCTCCAAGACCCCTGGCAGACCCTGCAGTCTCCACGCCCTGCCCCCACGCCCATCCGCCTGAGCCCCAAGCCTCTTCCTGAGACTTAGAGGCCGGCCCCCAGCTCCCATCTTGCTCCAGACTTCCCTTTTGGAACACTGGTGAGTGCCCGTCCTTGCCCCAGACCCCATCCCTGGGCACCAGCCACTCCAGGGAAGACCTGCCCAACTCGGCCCCAGGTTCTGGCCACCAGGCAGGTTCCCTGCTAGCCCCACTGGGAAGGATCCCCTTCTCCAAGACCCCTGGCAGACCCTGCAGTCTCCACGCCCTGCCCCCACGCCCATCCACCTGAGCCCCAAGCCTCTTCCTGAGACTTAGAGGCCGGCCCCCAGCTCCCATCTTGCTCCAGACTTCCCTTTTGGAACACTGACTTCCCTTTTGGAACACTGGTCTGTCTGAACAAAGTGTGCGGATAAGGCCAAGAACGAACCACAAGGAGATGGGCAGACGTCAAGGCAGAAACATATACAACAAAATGAATAGCAATACAGCATCACCAGGCCCTAGCCCTCCTCCAACACCTAGACCTGAACATCAGAAATTGGAAGAAGCAGAAGAAAACAGCCTTATGAATGACATCATGAAGAAGCTAGAGGCTTGTGTAGAGGAAAAGACAAAAAAATGTGAAGAACGCTGTAAACAACTAGAGGAAAGGGCAAACAAATTAGAAGAAATCAATAAAGTCCTGGAAGAAAACAATAAAATACTGAGAGAAAATCAAGAAAAATCAATGAAACAAATGAAGGAAACAGTCCAAGACCTGAAAAGGGAAATAGAAAAAATGAAGAAGACACAAACAGAGGGAATTCTGGAAATAGAAAATCTGAGTAAACGATTGGGAACTTCAGATGCAAGTATAATCAACAGAATGCAAGAGATGGAAGAGAGGATCTCTAGCGTTGAAGATACAGTAGAAGAAATACATTCATCAGTCAAAGAAAACACTAAAGCCAACAAAGTCATGAACCAAAATGTCCAAGAAATTTGGGACACCATGAAAAGACCAAACCTAAGAATAATAGGGGTCGAAGAAGGAGAAGAATACCAACTCAAGGGCACAGAAAATATATTCAACAAGATCATAGAAGAAAACTTTCCCAACTTAAAGAAGGAAATGCCTATGAAGATACAAGAAGCTTATAGAACACCAAACAGACTAGACCCCCAAAAAAAGTCCCCTCGCCACATAATAGTTAAACAACTAAACGTACAGAATAAAGAAAGAATATTAAGAGCAGCAAAGGAAAAAGGCCAAGTGACATATAAAGGCAAACCCATCAGAATAACACCCGATTTCTCAATGGAGACTTTGAAAGCCAGAAGAACCTGGACAGATGTAATGCAGACACTAAGAGACCATGGATGTCAACCTAGACTAATATACCCAGCAAAACTTTCAATCAACATAGATGGAGTGAACAAGACATTCCATGACAAAGCCAGATTTAAACAATACTTATCCACAAACCCAGCCCTACAGAAAGCACTAGAAAGAAAATTCCAACCTAAGGAAGTCAGATACACCCTCGAAAACACAGGCAACAGATAAAGCCACAGCAGTAAACCCCAACGTATAGAAGTACCCACACATCACCACCAAAAAATAACAGGAATGAACAATCACTGGTCATTAATTTCCCTCAATATCAATGGACTTAATTCAGCTATAAAACGACATAGGCTTACAGAATGGATAAGAAAGCAGGACCCATCTTTCTGCTGCATACAAGAAACACATCTCAAATTCAAAGATAGACACTACCTAAAAATAAAAGGCTGGGAAAAGACTTTCCAATCAAACGGTCTTAAGAAACAAGCGGGTGTAGCCATCCTGATATCCAGCAAAAAAGACTTCAAACTAAAATCAATCAAAAGAGATCAAGAAGGGCATTACATACTCATCACAGGAAAGATCCACCAAGATGAAGTCTCAATTCTGAATATTTATGCCCCAAACACAAGGGCACCCACATATGTAAAAGAAACATTACTAAAGCTTAAATCACATATAAAACCCCACACATTAATAGTGGGAGACCTCAACACCCCACTTTCACCACTGGACAGATCTCCCAAATTGAAACTTAACAGAGAAATAAAGGACTTAACTGATGTCATGACACAAATGGACTTAATCGATATCTACAGAACATTCCATCCTAACAAAAAAGAATATACCTTCTTCTCAGCACCCCATGGAACCTTCTCTAAAATTGACCACATACTTGGCCACAAAACAAATCTAAACAGATACAAAACAATTGGAATAACCTCCTGTGTTCTATCAGACCACCATGGTCTAAAGTTGGATTTCAACAACAACAAAAACTACAGAAAACCTGCAATCTCATGGAAACTGAATAATACCCAACTGAATCACCAATGGGTTAAGGAAGAAATAAAGAAAGAAATTAAAGACTTCCTAGAGATCAATGAAAATGAAGACACCACATATCCAAATTTATGGGACACTATGAAAGCAATACTAAGAGGGAAATTCATAGCACTAAATGCCCACATAAATAAGTTGGAGAAATCTCACACTAGAGACTTAACAGCATACCTGAAAGCTCTAGAACAAGAAGAAGCACAGTCTCCCAGGAAAAATAGACGCCAGGAAATTATCAAAGTGAGAGCTGAAATCAATAAAATAGAAACAAAGAGAACAATACAAAAAATTAATGAAACAAAGAGTTGGTTCTTTGAGAAAATCAACAAGATAGACAAGCCCTTATCCAAACTAACCAAAAGACAGAGAGAGAGCATCCAAATCAACAAAATCAGAAATGAAAAGGGGGACATAACAACAGACATTGAGGAAATCCAGAGAATCATCAGGTCATACTTCAAAA
Organism: Peromyscus californicus insignis; assembly: GCF_007827085.1. NCBI lineage: Eukaryota > Metazoa > Chordata > Mammalia > Rodentia > Cricetidae > Peromyscus > Peromyscus californicus. The sequence continues at coordinate 15,762,071 of NW_026294391.1, forward strand.
ACCTCTATTCGACAAAACTGGAAAACCTAAAATAAATGGATAACTTTCTGGATAGGTACCACATACCTAAGTTAAATCAAGACCAGATAAACTATTTAAATAGTCCAATAACCCCTAATGAAATAGAAACAGTCATTAAAAGTCTCCCAACCAAAAAAAGCCCAGGACCAGATGGTTTCAGCGCAGAATTCTACCAGATCTTCAAAGAAGAGTTAATACCAATACTCTCTAAATTGTTCCACACAATAGAAACAGAAGGAACATTACCAAACTCCTTCTACGAGGCTACAATTACCCTAATTCCTAAACCAAACAAGGATACAACAAAGAAAGAGAACTACAGACCGATCTCCCTCATGAACATTGATGCAAAAATACTCAATAAAATACTGGCAAACAGACTCCAAGAACACATCAAAACAATTATCCACCATGATCAAGTAGGATTCATTCCAGGGATGCAAGGGTGGTTCAACATACGAAAGTCCGTCAATGTAATACACCATATAAACAAACTCAAAGAAAAAAACCATATGATCATCTCACTGGATGCAGAAAAGGCATTTGACAAAATCCAACACCCCTTCATGATAAAGGTATTGGAGCGATCAGGAATACAGGGAACATACCTAAACATAATAAAGGCAATTTACAGCAAGCCAACAGCCAACATCAAATTAAATGGAGAGAAACTCAAAGCAATTCCACTAAAATCAGGAACGAGGCAAGGCTGTCCACTCTCCCCATACTTATTCAATATAGTACTTGAAGTTCTAGCCAGAGCAATAAGACAACATAAGGAGATTAAGGGGATACAAATTGGAAAGGAAGAAGTCAAGCTTTCCCTATTTGCAGATGACATGATAGTATACTTGAGCGACCCCAAAGATTCCACCAAGGAACTGATACAGCTTATAAACACCTTCAGCAACATAGCAGGATACAAGATCAACTCAAAAAAATCAGTAGCCCTCCTATATACAATGGACAATGAAGCGGAGAAGGAAATCAGAGATACATCACCCTTTACTATAGCCACAAATGACATAAAATACCTTGGGGTAACACTAACCAAGCAAGTGAAGGACCTATATGACAAGAACTTTAAGTCCCTGAAAAAAGAAATTGAAGAAGATGTCAGAAAATGGAAAGATCTCCCATGCTCATGGATAGGCAGGACTAACATAGTAAAAATGGCAATCTTACCAAAAGCAATCTACAGATTCAATGCAATCCCCATCAAAATACCAACACAATTCTTCACAGACCTGGAAAAAATAATACTCAACTTCATATGGAAAAACAAAAAACCCAGGATAGCCAAAGGAATCCTGTACAATAACACAACTTCGGGAGGCATCACGATCCCTGACTTCAAGCTCTACTATAGAGCTACAGTAATAAAAACAGCTTGGTACTGGCATAAAAACCGACATGTGGACCAATGGAATCGAATTGAAGACCCTGACATTAATTCGCACACCTATGAACATATAATTTTTGACAAAGAAGCCAAAAGTGCACAATGGAAAAAAGAAAGCATCTTCAACAAATGGTGCTGGCAAAACTGGATATCAACATGTAGAAGGCTGCAAATAGATCCATATCTATCACCGTGCACAAAACTTAAGCCCAAGTGGATCAAGGACCTCAACATAAATCCAGCTACTCTGAACCTGCTAGAAGAGAAAGTAGGAAGTAGTCTTGAACGCATTGGCATAGGAGATCACTTCCTAAATAGAACACCAGTAGCACAGACTCTGAGAGAAACAATCAATCAATGGGACCTCTTGAAACTGAGAAGCTTTTGTAGAGCAAAGGATACGGTCAACAAGGCAAAGCGACAGCCTACAGAATGGGAAAAGATCTTCACCAACCCCACATCTGACAGAGGACTGATATCCAGAATATATAAGGAATTCAAGAAATTAGACATCAAAATGCCCAACAGTCCAATTAAGAAATGGGCTATAGAACTAAACAGAGAATTCTCAACAGAGGAAACTCAAATGGCCGAAAGACATTTAAGGAACTGCTCAACATCCCTAATCATCAGGGAAATGCAAATCAAAACAACTCTGAGATACCACCTTACGCCTGTCAGAATGGCTAAGATCAAAAACACTGAAGACACCTTATGCTGGAGAGGATGTGGAGCTAGGGGAACTCTCCTCCACTGCTGGTGGGAATGCAAGCTTGTACAACCACTTTGGAAATCAATATGGCGCTTTCTTAGAAAATTGGGAATCAATCTCCCCCAAGATCCAGCTATACCACTCTTGGGCATATACCCAAGAAATGCTCAACCACACCATAAGAGCACTTGTTCAGCTATGTTCATATCAGCATTGTTTGTAATAGCCAGAACATGGAAACAACCCAGATGCCCTTCAACTGAAGAATGGATAAACAAAATGTGGTACATATACACAATGGAATACTACTCAGCAGAGAAAAACAAAGGCATCATGAGGTTTGCAGACAAATGGATGGATCTAGAAAAAATTATCCTGAGTGAGGTAACCCAGACTCAGAAAGACAAACATGGTATGTACTCACTCATAGCAGGATACTAGACATGAAACAAGGATGACTTGTCTGCTACTCACATCACCAGGGAGGCTACCTGGAAAACAGGACCCCAAGAAAGACACAGGGATCACCCAATGACAGAGAAATGGAATGAGATCTACATGAACAGCCTGGACATGAGTGGGGGTAATGAAAGGCGAGGGTTGAGGGAAAGAGAGCTTGGGGGAGCGGGAGATCCCAGCTGGATCAACAACAGAGAGGGAGAACAAGGAATAGGAGACCATGGTAAATGAAGACCACATGAGAATAGGAAGAAGCAAAGTGCTAGAGAGGCCCACAGAAATCCACAAAGATACCCACACAACAGACTGCTGGCAATGGTCGAGAGACTGCCCGAACTGACCTACTCTGGTGATGGGATGGCCAAACACCCTAATTGTTGTGCTAGAAACCTCATCCAACTACTGAGGGATCTGGATGCAGAGATCCATGACTAGGCCCCGGGTGGATCTCTGGGAGTCCAATTAGCGAGAATGAGGAGGGTTTATATGAGCGAGAATTGTTGAGACCAAGGTTGGATAAAGCACAGGGACAAATAGCCAAATGAATGGAAACACATGAACTATGAACCAATGGCTGAGGGGTCACCAACTGGATCAGGCCCTCTGAATGGGTGAGACAGTTGATTGGCTTGATCTGTTTGGGAGGCATCCAGGCAGTGGGACCAGATCTTGTGCTCATTGCATGAGTTGGCTGTTTGAAACCTGGGGCCTATGCAGGATTGTTTGGCTTGGCCTGGGAGGAGGGGACTAGACCTACCTGGACTGAGTCTACCAGGTTGACCTCAGTCTGTGGGGAGGGCTTTGCCCTGGAGGAGATGGGAATGGGGGGGTGGGTTGGGGGGAAGGTGAGGGGGACGGGAGGGGGGAGAACAAGGGAATCCGTGGCTGATATGTAGAACTGAATTGTATTGCAAAATAAATTAAAAAAAATATGAGAAACTAAAAAAAAAATATAAAAAAAAGACTAGATAGTTATAATTTTCCTTGGTTATGATAAAAGATATGAAACTTTAGACTCACAAATATAGGATAGACAAATACAAATAGACTAGGTATTGTAACTATATTTCTTTCTTGATAACTGTTTTGTTATATGTAATTTTAATATGTTAAAGTTAAAACCTTCCTTTTTGATTAGACAGAGAAGGGGAAGTGCTGTGGGATGTTGTTCTGTATGCTGTGATTGGTTGATAAATAAAACGCTGATTGGCCAGTAGCCAGGCAGGAAGTATAGGCGGGATAAGCAGACAAGGAGAATTCTGGGAAGAGGAAGGCTGAGTCAGGAGTCTCCTGCCAGCCACAGAGGAAGCAAGAAGACAAGGCAGACCTGAGAAAAGATACCAAGCCATGTGGCTAAACATAGATAAGAATTATGGGTTAATTTAAGTGTAAGAGCTAGTCAGTAATAAGTTTGAGCTAATGGCCAAGCAGTTATAATTAATATAAGCCTCTGTGTGTTTACTTGGGGGATGTGAGTGAGAGAGATTTATCTCGACTGCCAGCTGACTAGGACACAGGAAAACTTCCAACTGCACAGGAAAAATGACCAACTTTCTACAACAGAATTCTTTCAGAGTTACTGCTCAGTTCACCCAACTCCTTTGGCAGTTCATATGTAGAAACACACACTCGAGAAATACAAATCAACTCTTTCCATTAATATTCTTGTGCTAGGATGTATTATAAGAAGCACAAAAGACAGCAATTTGTGTAATAAAAGAGTTCATAGCCCAGGAGAAGTTTCCTTCCATTTGATGGAAATAGAATTCAAGGTCACAATCCCCAGGAAAACTGCTAAGCCTAGGGCTTGCTGCCCTTCTCGAGAATGCTATTTACTAATGAAAATGTTGACTACAACATTAATTTCTCTGGGAAAGTTGCCATCTCCACTGAAACTTCATGATGAGGATTCAGCTCTCCCAGAGTTCCAAGTAGCATCCAATACATGCCTCCCCAATGTTAGTCAGTGACTTTAGAACAATGATTCTCAACCTGTGGGCCTTGACCCTGTTGGGGTTGCATATCAGATATTTACATTATGATACACAACAGTAGCAAATTTACAGTTATGAAGTAGCAATGAAATAATTTTATGGCTGGGGTTCACCACAACCCGAGGAACTGTATTAAAGGTCGAGAACCACTGGGTTAGAGCTTCAAATAGATTCATCTGTTTGAATTTTCTAACAGCACAAACCAGTGTGGTCTGGGAAGGAGAAACACCATAGTGCTCCAGTTCCCCTATGGTGATTATGAGGTGAGAAATTGAAAGAAGAGTCAGTTTCCCTCGGAGGAAATTGGTTAACAGGAATATTTTCCTGGGTGCCAAGAGAAAAGATTTTGCATACTTTTCTATCATTATTAACTCTGTAACTGTGGGCAAGCTATGTATCATCTATGAGGTGTGGTTGATCCTAATAAGAGAAGTGGTTTTTCCATCACAGTAGCAAACACTGAGAGAAAGCACCTTACCGGAGCTGAGGCTCAGAGTCCTGTTTCAGAGGTTTCACTGCCTGTTCCTCTGGCTCTACTGCTTTGGGGTTTGTAGTGAAGCAGTACATATTGTAGGAGCGTAGGGAGTAAAAAGCCTGCTCACTTCACAGGAAATGGCCCAGAGCAGGAGGATCATATGAAGTTTGGGGGGCTGGCAGTTTGAAAAATCATGAGGAACTAACAACACAGAGGCATTTTGTTGTTTTTGTTTTTACTCTTTTCCTTGCATGTCTCTGAGGCAGAATCCCAAATGGGAGACTGTAGACTTTGCCTGCCCTGACTAAGGCTACAAGGAGAGTCTCTTTCCTTGCCTTGTGAATATGGACCGGTCCTGTCTCTTTCTGGTCTTCCATTACTCCCTACTGATACGAGAGGTACATAAGGCCTGATAAGCTGGGTAAGAACACAGCTGAGAAAAGCTGTACAATGCAAGAGAATATAGTTTGCACTTTTCAGTGTCATGCGATGGATTCTTCACTATTGTTCAGGAAGCTGACATATCAAAATTATAGGAAAAGCCCTAATGAGATTTAGCTCTCTTTAAAATAAGCCAACATTCCAGGATAAACACAACAGATGGTATCTCAAATCTCCAAAATTTGTGACACTATCGTTTGTATTTCATTTTGGGGGAACTGAATAAAACTGACTGGGTCCCTACATTTCTTCAGTTCTATGTTCTTCCTAAATAAAAAAAAACAGAAAATAAAATTATTATAAATTGGCATTCAGACAAAGTAGAAACTACTTTGAGTGTTGTTGTTTTTGTAGCAAAATGACATTTTTCCCACCAACTACCTGTCATCCAGATGAATCACACCATTGTATAAAGCAGCATAAGTAGATGGAGATATAATTGCTGTAAATGCTGAATTGCTTGACATGGTCTTATTTGAGGTGATCTCATTCTGACTGCTTTAAGAATGTTGACTTTTAAACATTTGAAAATAACAAATAAAAGTGGATACACAAATAGATTTCATCTGAATGTCCAAAAGAAAATGAAAAAGATACTAAAAAACTTTATCAGCAATATGAAGAACCTCTACCTACTATGTAACAAGTAATCATCTGGGTTCATGAAATACTAATAGTAGCTCAAAAGGAGTCAAAATGAGTGATACACTGGCAATTTAGACTCAGGGTCTCTCTTGTCAAACCATTTGCTTGAAGTAAGAAGACATTTTAGAAATCTTACAGATCAGAAAATAAAGTTCAAGATCTCCAGTCTTTCCTTCCTTCCTTCCTTCCTTCCTTCCTTCCTTCCTTCCTTCCTTCCTTCCTTCCTTCCTTCCTTTCTTTCTTTCTTTCTTTCTTTCTTTCTTTTTCTTTCTTTCTTTCTTTCTTTCTTTCTTTCTTTCTTTCTTTCTTTCTTTCTTTCTTTCTTTCTTTCTTTCTTTCTTCCTTCCTTCCTTCCTTCCTTCCTTCCTTCCTTCCTTTCTTTCTTTCTTTCTTTCTTTCTTTCTTTCCTTCCTTCCTTGTTTCTCTCCATCCTTCCTTCTTTCTTCTTGAGGCAGTGTCTCACTCTGTAGCCTTGGCTGTCCTGTTGAACTTGAACTTATAATAATCATCCTGCCTCTGTCTCCTAATCACTGGGATTACTACACCTGACTCAAGATGACCAAGTTTTTTCAGAGCATCACCTCTTAACCCAGCCACAGGAGGCAAAGAGGCATAGTTATCAACATGTATATGTACTATATGTGCTCTATCACTTTAACATGAACTATAAATATAGGTATTTATTTCAACTAATTATTATTCTGTATTTCTTCCTTTGGTTATCTAAATGTTATCACTTCAACAAAATATCAACGAGAATAACAGTGTATATATGAGACAAGAAAATAGAGTAAGTAGTAATACACATACACGTTATTGCATGAACATCCTAAGTTCGCATACAAAAAGAACCTCAGTTCTATTACTGATTTTTAAGGATGGTTAACTGATTTAGAACTTTTATGATTGTGGAGAGTAGGAATGTTGCAGGTCTGGAGCTAAATTATCTTGGGTCCATAGCCCTTTATTAGCCATCATTACTTACCTCTGTGTGTAATCTTTGTGACTATTAGGTAAACCCTAACAGGCGTCTAGCTTCCCCCAAACCAAAGGCTAAGAATGTCATCAATTGACATTTAAGCCCTATAGATTTCCATGCTTTATCTATCTACCTGATAATGCCACTAACGTATTTTTAAAGTGTCTTTATCTGTTTCTTTCTTTTATCTTGAATTGGTTTTAGAGATGGGGTCTTACTATGCAGCCCTGTCTGGCCCAGAACTCAGTATGTAGACCAGGCTGGCCTCAAACTCACAGAGATTCACCTGCCTCTGCCTCCTGAGCGCTGGGATTAAAGACGTGTGCCACCATGCTCAGCTGTTCTTTAATGTCTAAAAACTTCTTGAAACTGTTGCCATATTGGAACATGGTATTTGGGGCTACTTTAGTCTGTGTTCTTGGGTCATGGTCATTCCTATTTAGCTCCAGAATACCTTTTATCCCCTTTGAGGTGGGAGCTGTGTTTTTGCATTAACAACATAGACTATGAAACATAAGGATTCCTATGAAATTACTTATTTCCTGTTCACTTACACAAATGATGTTTTCAAACAAAGCTACAATATGACTCATAAATAATAACAAATAGTAATAATAGTGATGATAATTAAGTAGTATGTATTCAAAGTTTAATGACATTTTTATAATGCTTTCTGCTGTTTGATCTAGAAACGTATTTGTAGTTCTGGGAATAGTTGAAGGGCTATGTGTGTGATGGGATAGTGTTCTACCACTAGGCTACATCCCTAAGCCCCTAGTTATTTGTTTTAATTCCAATTTATATAAAAATATAAATGTTATTTATGGCTATTACATTTGTCACTGTGTGTACCTCTGGACTACAGCACCATGTTTTGATACAGGTATTCATTATGTACTGGTCAAATCAACGCAATTGCTCTGACTAGTTTTACATCAACTTGACACAAGAAAGAGTCATTTCGGAAGAGGGAACCTCAATTGAGAAGATGTCTCCACCAGATTGGCCACAGGCAAGCCTGTGGTGCATTTTCTTGGTTGATGATTGATGTGGAAGGGCCCAGATCACTGAGGGTGGTGCCACCCCTGGACTAGTGGTCCTGGGTGCTATAAGAAAGCAGGCTGAGCAAACCATGTGGAGCAAGCCAGTAAGCAGCATCCCTCCTTGTCATCTGCTTCAGTTCCTGCCTCCACGTTCCTGCCTAGACCCCCTTCTATGATGTGGAAGTGTAAGTTGGAAATACATCCTTTTCTCCCCAAGTTGCTTTTGGTTATGGTGTTTTATCACAGGGATAGAAACTCTAAGACATAATTAACATGTCCATTCCTCAAATACTTATCATGTCTTAAAAATCTTTTATTAAATTTGTTCTTTGACAATTTCATACTTTCTTATTCCTGTCATCCTCGCCATCTCACCCCCATTACTCACATCCTCCTCCCTACAAGTTCCTGTCCACATTCATGCCATTTGTGAGGGGCAGGGGAGTTTGTGTCTCACTATGCAGCTTTAGCTGACCTGAAACTTGCTATTTAGACCAAGCTGGTCTTAACCACATAGAGATCTGCCTTCCTCTGCCTCCTGGGTGCTGGGATTAAAGGCATGGATCACCATGCCCAGCCTGTCTTTTTTTAACCAATTAGCATAATATAAGGTATTAGAAATCATTATGATATTTTGAACAAAGTATGCTTTGGTGATTCTCTCTCGTTCTCATCCCCCTAAGCCCTACTTCCCCTAACCCTCCTTGTTGCCTCCTCAGTTTCTTTTCCTTTTTTCCTCTTTCATGTCCCAAGTGTCCTTTTGCTCATAATAAGGAATTGGAACCAGCCTAGATGTCCATTAACTGATGAATGTATAATGAAAATGTGGTCTGGATGAACAATGGAATTTTATTCAGCTATAAAGAAAACTAAAATCATAAAATTGGCAGGAAATAGATGGATCTGGAGAGTGTAATGCTAAGAGAGGTGACCTAAGCTCAGAAAGACAAAAACTGCATGTTCTCTCTCATATGTGGATCATAGATATAATGTATTCATGGTTAGATATGTAAGTATGGGTGAAGTCAACATCATCATGTCTTTTAAATGAGAATGTCCAGAAATGTCTCTTCCAGATATTTTTAAAATATAAAAGACACCATTGCTAATTCTAAACATCCTATTGTGCAAGAGAACAGCAGAGGGTTTCCCTTCTACACAGGTTTTAGTATTTACTGCTTGAGTAATCAAAAAGATTTTCTCCCACCGTCTTACACACTTTCCACTTTGGTAACCACTGGGAAACTATCAAAAAAACTTCAGGAAAAGAATCTATGACATTTGGGTAGGTAAAGAGTTTTAGGATAAATATCAAAGATACGAGATAAATAACAAAAGAAAATATAGGAAAAAAATGAATGATATCAAACACAGCAAAGGCACCAAGCAAGAGATTGATAAGACAATCTATACACTGGGAGAAAGTGTTTGCCACTAAACGTATGTTAAGAGATTAATATTTAAATTATTTAAGAAAGTCCTAAAGCCAAACAGCAAAAGTACAAAGATATTAATAAATATTGGCAATAGGCCTACACAGACATTTTTCAAAAGAAGACATGCAAATGCACAACCAGTATTTTACAGAAAATAGTCAGCTTCACTCATGACCCCACAATATGAATCCAAACCAGAATGAAATAAATCATTTAAACAGACCCATAATATCTGATGAGATAGAAGCAGTAATTAAAAATCTCCCAATGAAATCTGGTGCCTGTGGTGTGACACCTTGCGCAGCCTTGGTGCAGTGGGGAGGGGCTTGGACCTGCCTAGGCTCAGTGTGCCGGACTCTGCTGACTCCCCATGGGAGACCTTGATTTGGGGGATGTGGGGATGTGTGGTGGCTTGGGAGAGAGGGCTGGGGGGTGGGAGGAGGGAGGAGGGGGGTCTGTGGGTGGTATGTGGAGTGAGTAGAAAATTTCTTAAGAAAAATGAAAAAAAAAATCTCCCAATGGAAAAAAAAATCTCAGGGCCAGATGGATTCATCGAAGAGTTCTACCAGACCTTTGAAGTAAACTCACACCAATACTGCTCAAACTATTGCATGAAATAGAAAAGGAAGGAACATTTCCAAATCCTTTTTACAAAGCCAGAATTACCCTGATACAAAAACCACACAAAGACTTGGCAAAAAGAGAAAATTACAGGTCAATATCTCTGATGAACATAGATGCAAAAATTCTCAACAAAGCACTTGAAAATTGAATTTAAGAACACACCATAAAGAATATCCACTATGATCAAATAGGCTTCACCCCAGCAATGCATAGATGGTTCAAAATACTTAAATCATAACCCACCACATAAATATACTAAAGGACAAAAACTACATGATCATCTCATTAGCTGTGGAAGCAGATTTTGACAAAATCTAATACCCCTTCATGATAAAAGTCCTGGAGAATCTAGGTATACAAGGGACACATCTCAACATAATAAAGGCATACAGGAAACCCACAGCCAACATCTTCCTAAATGAACAAACACCAAAACGTTTCCACCAGAATCAGGAACAACACAAGGATGCCCACTCTTCCTCTCCCTCCTATTCAGTGTAGTACTTGAAGTCTTAGCTAGAGCAAGAAGACATGTAAAGGAAGTGCAAAGAGGAAAGGAAGATGATATTAGTTTATACATAAAGGACCCTAAAGACTCCACCAAAAACTACATCTGATAAACATATTCAGCAAAGTAACAGGATATAGAATTAACCTACAAAAATCAGTAGTTTTTTTCTACACAAATGACAAATGTACCAAGAAAGAAATCAGGTAAACAATATTATTTACAATAGCCTGAAAATTCTGTGACTAAATCTAACCAAAGAAATGAAAGACTTGCACAATGAAAACTTAAAGACACTGAAAAGAAATTGAAGAAGATATCAGAAAACAGAAATTCCTCCCACAATCATGGGTTTATATGGTTAATACCGTGGAAATGGCCATCCTATTAAAAGCAATCTACAGATTCAATGCAATTCCCTTTAAAATTTCAATCCAATGCTCACAGAAAGTGAAAAAAACCTAATCTTAAATTTCATACAGAAATATAAAAGATCAAGGATATCTAAAGCAATCTTGAATAATGATGACATAAAATTACTGGAGGTATCACCATCCCAGAGTTCAGATTACACCACTGAATGATACTGACATAAACAGAACCAAAAACAGAATCGTTGATCACTAGAATAGACTTGAGGACCTATACATGAGGATCCGCTCCTACAGCCACCTGACTTTTTATGAAGAGGAGAAGAAATGAAATGGAAATGACTACATGTAGAACAATGACATGGCTGTTTCTCTCTCACTCTGAAAAAAAAATCTTGCTTCCAAATAGATCAAGAACCTCAACAGAATTGAAATATTCCCCTCTAGAGGAAGAGTGAGGCTAAGTAGATTCAGGCAAGGTTATGTAGCTCCAGTAAACTGATGAAACACATCAGATTATGGAAAAATATAATACAGTACTTTTAAGACCCAAGAAACTCAGAAAGCTATGCTTCACTATCGGCCTCCCCAAGGTTGTATAAGAGACACACAACTGCTTTGGAGCTGAAAGCTCTTCAGTGGTGCTGCCTCTTGTGCGAGGCACTCCAGGGCTCAACCTGTATTCATTGTCGCTGATGCTGCCATGGACATTCTGGAGACCAGTGGCCCATGATCTTGTAAGTAATCCCAATAAAATCATTAGACCACCCAAATAAAAGAAACTCAACCTAAGACCTGGTATCTGAATATAAGAAAAAGAAAGGGAGAGACTGTGCTTGAATTCATTGGTACAGAAAAGAACTTTCTGAAGAGGATCCCAATTGTGTGCATTAAGACCAACAATTACTAAAGGGGACCTCTTGAAACTAAAATCTCTGTACAGCAAAGGACACTATCATTTGAGTAAAGAGGCAGCCTACAGAATGGAAAACAACAACAACAACAACAACAGACCTTTACTGGCTAAGGGTTAGTATCAAGAGTATACAAAGAACTAAGAAAAAAAAAACTCAACATCAGGAAAACAAACAACCCACACCCTGGCTCCCATACAGTCATGGCCAATTGTAATGCAAAATACATTTAGTCCAACTTCAAAAGTCCCCATAGTCTTTCAGTCTCAACACTGTTTAAAAGTCCAAACTCTAAATTCTCTTCTGCAACTCAAGGCTATCTCTTAATTGTAACCTCTTGTGCCCCCAACTGAGGACCAAGTCCTCATTTATCTGAGCCTATGGAGGAGATTTCTCATTCCATCCCTCACAACAATGGGTTAAATTGGGTTGGGATATGGGAGAGCAGCATGCGGGAGGCAATATGGGGAAGGATAACACTAAAGACCTTGTTAAAAAGTCGTATGGAAACCCATTACTGTCATGAAGTCCCATCCTAGCTATTGACAATAGCTGGGAAGGGAAAAGTTAGTTTTCAGAATGTAGCCCCTGGCAGGCTGACCACACTCCAGTGAAGGCAACATGTGCAAGATTATATGAACAGCATATATTGGACTTGATGAATTTAGAAAAGGGACAAAAATTATGTGAATAAGTAAGGGGAGTATGTCTAGGAGGAGTTGGGGGGGTTGAATATTATCAAACACATTGTATGAAATTCTCAAGAACTAACAAAAATTTAAAAAGACATGTAATTTTCTTACTAGTTAGCAATTTTAGATTGTAAGAATTACTTTCTGGGTTTTCAAAAATGTCAGTCTACTGTGTCTTCCATAGTCTTTTCTTAGCCGTCAATCTAGTCATTTGAATCTATAAATTCCTCATACAGCCTCTTTGCATCTAAGATTGTGTAATTTGTAATTCTCTGAAACACATTTGATGTCATTCACATTTTAAATTTCTGTTCCTCAGAGAGAAGGGATTTAAATTCAGAAATTATTTCAAATTGTGAAACTGAAGTTGTATTCCAGATAACTCACAGTTAGGTAATGCAGTTCAGAACGTCCCTTTTAGCTTGGTTACATTTTTCTGGTATTTCTTTCTTTCTTTTTTTTTTAAAGCAATCTTATTTCTGAATAGAGGCCATGCTTTTAGAAAGGGGAGCTTTTGCTGCAGTCTGTGTGTGAGACTGAACTCATGTCAATTCCCTCTTTCCTGGCCTGAACAATGATTAGCTCCTTGAGTGGTTTCTAGCTAGACTCCTCAGATACTTCTTCAGTGTGTCTCAACCTTGGCCCCTAAAGACTCGAATAAAAGCTGACATATTTTCTAACGACTCAAGGCCACATCCAGAGGATGATGTTACAGTTTCCCCAGACTCCCACCCCCACACCTGATCAAAGAGCCTTTCTGAGAAAACTCCCATCTGCCAAAAAGTACTTGCTGTTTGTTTTACCTAATGCTTGAAGATACCTATAGCCTCTGAATCCTGCTCTGGGGGAGGAGGGGAGTGTCACTTGAGTGTGTGCATGGAAGTCATCAAATCCAGATGAGTGTCACAGGGTCTAGACTCCTCTTTCTGCTGTAGTAACTGCATTTTTCTGACTCTGGTCTAGATCACTGTCCCCTCCCAAATCCTTTCTTGTCACTTTCATACAAAGCAAAGTTATCTTCAGTTAAGGATGGTCCCTTTCTCCTGTTGCAGTAGTATATTTCTAATTAAAATCTTCCATTACTACTTTAAGTAGTGGCTTTATTTGTCTTTGGTAGGTTCCTTATCTTATCCTCAAAGATCTTTAAACAGTTTTGAAGAAATGGCTTAACAATTTCTGTTTTACTATAATCCTCTTTTTCCCTCATTTTAAAGTATTTTCAAATGAGATTATTCTTCTCTCAGTTTGAAAATACAATTATATTGTGATATATAGTAATGTATATATTATTTGTATTATACAGGCCAGTATTTTAACATGTTTTTATGACTGAGAAAAATGATAGCCACCTTTTATTCACTTCCATTTCTGTATAGTGAAAAATCTCATTAACCACTTCTACATTTTTGGGGGGTAAAACTTAAATGTGATCACAAACAACCTTTCACTATGAAAATCTCAGTATCATAGGTAAACAAGTTGCTCTCATTTTATCAGTGGCCTATAAAAAGTATGCACATTTATCCGATACAGTTTTTCTTTTTAGTTAAGAAGTTATACCCACAGATAAGTGCAGTTCTCACCCCTCATCAAAGAAGCTTCTCTTTGCAGCAGATGGAGGCTGTTGTTGAAAACCACAACTGGGCAAAATGCAGAGGATAATTAAGCATGGGGTGCATAGCCCAGACTGCCACCAAAGGCCGCAAGAACACTGTGGAAGAGGAGGTGGGAAACTTACAGGAGCCAGAGGGTCAGGACATCTGCTGTGAGATGACGTCTTCTAGACATGACAGGGAAGCTGCACCCAGGAAATCTCAACAAGATGGCTGTCTAAGCAAGTCTTGCATAAGGACAATGCCAGTTGACATGCCAGCTTGGATGGGGGAGTTTCACAAGGTTCCATCCCGATATGGAGAGTTACAGCCAATAAATGGCTACTGAGAAAGGGAGAATGAGTTTTATTCAGGGACAAGCCTTCAGATAGGTTATCCAATAGTAAGTACATATACTAAGCTCTAAATACATATAACGTATGAGGAACACTAAACGGACTGAGCAGCTTGTGTTTATATATTTATATATACACATGTGTGTGTTCATGTGTGTGCATGTGTGTGTGTGTGTGTGTGTGTAAAAACAATAAAGGGGAAGAGGTCATGAATTTGAAAGGGGGGACACAGAAGGATCTGGGGGCCAGAAAGAGAAGGGTGAAAATTATGTAGATATAGTACTCATCTACAAAATTCTCAAAAAAGTAAAAAAAAAAATCAAAAAGTTTGCAGGTACCAATGAACTTGTGGAAATACATATAGATAAAGCTACATAAAATAACATATATTGTTGGTGTCAATTCGCAGTTGAGATAGTCTCACAGAAAAAGATGACTGTGCATTTGCATCTCAGAGGGTTCTTTTCATATCTGTCCCACCACCGTGACACCATGGCTTGTTCATTGTTCCTCAAATGTTCCTCATGTTCACCAAATGTTTGCTGCCAACATGTTTGAAATAGATGGAATGTTGTTAGTTTCTTTTTGGGTTAGCATCAGGAAAGCAAGCCATGCTCAATATTTAACAGTTATTTGTGTGTGTGAGTGTATGTAAAAGTGTGTTTTATTTGTCATTATTGGTACAAGCAGGTGCAACGTAAGTTCACAAATACAGGTTTGAATCTAATGGACACACTTCTCAGATTTAAACCCTTATCATGGATTTTTAAAAATTATTTTAGCCGGGCGGTGGTGGCGTACGCCTTTAATCCCAGCACTCGGGAGGCAGAGCCAGGCGTGAGTTCAAGGCCAGCCTGGTCTCCAGAACGAGTTCCAGGAAAGGCGCAAAGCTACACAGAGAAACCACGTCTCGAAAACAAAAAAAAATATTTTAAATAAACTTTAAGCTTTATTATAAAAACCTTGCAAATGGAATATTTATTCCTTAGTTAATTTATTTATTCCGACTGCATAGAACTTTATTGAGACAGACTTTGGGCGTGGCTAATCTCATGGATTGTGTTGGTGTGGGTCAATATGGTGTTTTACTTACATAATTCCTGCTGTTCAGGTAAGGCACACTTTTTTTCCTTAAATAGTTCTTTTCTTCATGTATCTATGGATACTGGCTCTGCTAGTTCTGAATCTGTTCTCTTTTTTAGAATGTAGCAGTGATACCATTACTGAAATGAATGGTTTCTTTTCTCTGAAATATAGTCATTGATTCCTGAATGATAGAATTTTACTAATGTAGATGAGCTTTAGTCATGAATGTGAAGGACTTAGAAGAAATGCTTAGAGTGAACTACCACGTATGCCTACATGAATTTTTCAGTAACTGGTATTTTGGTTTTTTTTTTCCTACTTAATACATGAATTCAGAACTTCGATTCTGAGTTCAGCAGTCTTGTGGAGTGACCAGCAACTCTGATGCTTGCACAAAGACTTTATTTGGAGTGCAAGAGAGTTGAACTGTTTCAGCAGTGCACATATAAATACTTTAAATGAACTATATGCTAAAGACATCTACTAGTTTCTTCAAGTGCCTCTTTTAAATAACTGGTCAAAGATGATCGATGAAGTGTTGCCTATCAATCACATTTTTCTTCTTGCACATCAGCTACATAAATAGCTTTGTACAACAACAAAAAAGACTAATATATTTGTCACATCATGTTAAACTACTGTCATGCTCAACTTTGTCGCATGTAATGTGGACCTAGCCTATCCAATCCTGTGATTTTGAGAGCGTTCTTTATTCATTAAAGTTTTAAGTTAGTATAAAGATAAAAATAATTACTAATTCCCAGATCCTATATCTCATCAAATTTATACTAAAATATTTCTATTTATAATGATATTGTGAATGCTATTTTTATTTTTAACTTCTGGATTATTAGTTGCTGACACACAAAAATGCAATGTATTATTTGCATATTGACTTGATATATCAATTGCTTATTGGTGATGCAATAAATTGCTATAGACTTTGTGGCTTAAGACAGCAGAAATTTAATATTTTACAGTTCTAGAAGTCATAAATCAGAAATGAGAATCAGTTCACTAAAGTCAGTTTGTCAGCAGAGAAATATTCGTTCTAGGTGGAAGGAACCCTTTTCCTTCTATTTTTTAGTTCTTATAGTTCACCTACACTCTTTGACTTGTGACCATATCCCCCCACATTCAAATCCAGGATTTATGATGAATATTTTCTGGTGCTATTTTTCTCAGGTCATCTCTTTTTATTTCCTCCTCTACTGTTATATATGCTTATAATTATATTGAGTCTATTCAGTTAATTCTATATGATATTGTAAGGTCAGAATACTAATTATTAATTACATGTATAACTTTTATTCCATTGTGTGCTACAAAAGATGATATAATCAAAGATTCTCCATAAGACCTGCACAAGACCAAGCCAGAACGTGTAGGGAGGAACTGATAAGGTCCCGCCCCTAGTGAGGAGCTATTGGCAGCTGCTGGTGGCTGGGAAAGGAAGCATTTTCCTGGTAGGTTAACCACACTCCAGGGGATGGCCCCACACCTATGTGCATACAAGCAACACTCCCTGGACTTAGAGCACTGTCAAATTTTTAAATGAGAGGACAAGAAGGTGGGAGATGGAGGTGGTGAAGGGGTCTGGGAGGAAGTAGAGGGAAATGGGAGTGGATAGGCTCAAAATACATTGTATCCATGTATGAAGTTCTCAAAGAATACATACATGCATATATGTTTGTATATATGTATATATAGGCTGAAATTCTAATGTCAAGTAGTACAATTGATGAACAGTTTCACAAAGGTGCATAGAAGCAGAATTAAATAGTAGAAGCAACAACAAAGGACTCATCAGCAAGGTACTGATCGGGTCATTGATACTATATAGTATGAGGAATGGAAAGAGAAAAGAATAAAGAGAGCAGTGTTTATCAGACAAGGAAAGAATAACATGCATAGTAACAATCTAATAAAAAGTAGAGGTAAGCAGGAAGAATATTTGAAGAAATGAGAACCAAAAATTAGAAATGTGATTAAAAAAAAAAAACCAAAAGTATAGATCTGGACATCCCAGAAACTCAACCAACTCCACTTAGAGTGAGCATACAAATACAAAGCTTGAAGCATCATAATGAAACTGTTCTAAAGATAAAGACTGAGAATGGTGTATGGGTGAAGGTTTTCAAAGGCAGTTGGATTTGATCAGTGTGTGTTCTGTGCACCTGTGAAAAATCACACTGGAGCGCCTCAGTATGAACAGTTAACGAATGTAAATAGAAATAAAAATGAAGGACCCAGCAAGATGATTCAGCTGGTGAGGGTGCTTATCCGCAAACCTAATCTCTGAGTCTCCGGAGCCCAAGTGGTGCAAGAAGAAAAGCGACTCCCACAAGTTGCCCTCTGATTTCCGCATGCTTGCTGCGACATACGCATGCCCACACCCACACACATACATCACACACACTAAATAAAGAAATGTAATTTACAAAGATTAAGAAGGCAAGGGGAAAGAAAAATCTGAAAGCAGCTAGAGAAATGACTCATCATATTCAAGGTATAGCAAACTTATTAGAAACCATGGAAACCGGATTGCTTGTGAATAACATGTTCAAAATGACGAAAGAAAGGGGCTAAAAATACACGCCTGGAAAACATATCCTTCAAAACTGCAGGAATAAACAAGATACTATCTGATGATTAAGGCAATGTGTCACTAGCAAATCTTTTCTACAAAAACTACAGAAGGGGCTGGGTGGGGCAATACGGGCTTGTAGAGCTACTTGAGAGGCTGATGCAAAAGGATTGTTTTAGCAACATAAAACATCATTTATTACAAATAAATATGAGAGGGAGCCTTTTACGTTAAAATGAAACAACTAGACATTTATTACTAATTTCAAATGGTTAGACATTAAGTAGCGATAAAGGTTCACACACAAATATAAAAGGCAGCATTTTGTTGTCAATGTTTTCTTCTAATTTAAAAGGCAGTCTGAGGAAGCAATAACCGTGAAACTATGCTGATGGCACTCCAATGCAAAAAGATGTAAACTGTACAACTGTGTTTAAAAAGGAGGAGAAAATAAAGCTGTAAAAGGGCAAAAATCTATGCATATCATTGAAATTAAGTTAACACTAATCCAAATTAGATTGTTTACAGATGTCAGTAGTAACCACTAGTGGAATCACCAAGGTAGCTATCCAATAATATACCACAAAGAGAAAGCAAAATACTTGTAACTATATGTGCTGCCTAGTAGAAAAGAAGGTAATCATGGACTAGTAAGGGAGACTAAGAATATAAGAAACTGAATGGCGGAGGACACAGATGATGCTCCCCCAGACTTTTTGTTCTGGGGGTGGGGGAATCTCAATCAACCATGATCGCACCCGGTGCCCCTTGCACTGGGTGATCAGGTACCATCATACCAAGTACTGCTCAAGGTCTCTAGGCCCGGGCACGGGAGAGAGAAAAGGCCACAGTTACATGCCATTCCTTTTGGCTGGGCAAGTGCCACCTGTGACCTAACCAAGAGCCCTGGCATGTGGTGGTTAGGCACCATTGTGGTGAGAGAGTACAGGGAGGGGAGGTGGAAGAGAGGGAGAGGCAGAATGGTTTGTGGGCTGGGGACAGAGACAGATCTGGAGATGTGAGAGTGGTGAGGAACAGGCTGATGGGAAGGGCCAGCTGGCCACCCGAGTCCAGGGAGATATCTGGGCCTGGGCTATGACCAAGGGCCAGGTCTTGGTCCTGGGCCCTGGAGCAGCCAAGGGGGCCTGTGTTGATGTCTGTGGCTCCTGTCACTGCGGGGAGCTGTGCAGGAGGAGCCTGTGGTCTGGGCTGCCACCTGAGGCCACGTTGGTGTCTGAGGGCTGCTCTGCCATGGGAGCCATGCCAATCTGTATGGGCTAAACAGCCACCTGAGAACCATGGTGGGGCCGCTGCCGAGAACCATGTCTGGGTCTGTGGTCCTGCTGCAGCCGGGGTCTGTGTTGATATCTCTGACGCATGTTGCTGCGGGGCGCACGTGGATGCCCAGGGTCTGGGCTGAGACATGTGACTATGTTGGTGTCCGAAGGCTGTGCTGCTGCTGGGGCCAGGCCTATCTGGGCATCCAGGGCTGTCAACTGGGGCCATGGTATTGTCCAGACTGGGGCTACCAGCAAGAGACATGTCTGGGTCTGGGCCCTTGCTGCAGCCAGGGTCTGTGTTGATGTCTGTGGCTCCTGAGACCATAGAAGGTCGTGCTAATGCCAGAGGTCTAGGCTGCCACCTGGGGCCATGCTGGTGTCCAAGGGTCATTGTGTGGGGGGGCATCCCTCACCCCCACATTTCCCCACAGTACTCTTGAGTAGAAACAACAGGAAATATTAGTTAGAAGCATAGAGGGGAGAGAAAAAGATAAAAAATGCAGGATAGCCTCGAGAGGACCTGGATCCTAATCCATTGGCCCTGACTGTCTCTGCACTAGGGTATTTAAAGGAATGCCAAGGGGTGGGGCAAAAGACCTCCCCCCAGCACAGCCAAGTGCAGACCATCTCAGACACCTGCGCTCAGGCCCATGGTATAATCATCCTCTTTATGTAGACCTGCTGGGTAAAGCCACTAGGAAACCTAAAAATAGGCTCCAACAGGTCATGCTACTGTGGGGACCCATGCTGCCATCTGGGATCAAGGTGACAACCAGACTCCCTAGGAACATGTCTGGGTTTGTGGTCCCACCACAGCCAGGCTCTGTATTGATGTCCATGGCCTACTTTGCCACCAACGGCCACATAGATGCCCAGGGTCTGGGCTGCCACCTGTGGCCATGAGGGTGTCCGAGGGCCATGCTGCCACCAGGGACATCCTGATCTGAGTGGCCTGAGCTGTCACCCAGGGCCAAGGTGTTGTCTGGGCCAGGACTGCTGCACAGGGCCATGTCTGGGTCCGTGGCCTTGTGGAGGCTGGTGTCTGGGGTGGTGTACATGCTCCAGTTGCCACCAGGGGTCTTCAGACGCCCGGGGTCTGGTTAGCCACCTGGGTACACGTTGGTGCCTGGAGGCCATTCTATTGCTGGGGTGTGCTGATCTGGGTGGCCTGTGCTGCCACAGGACCGTGGCGGCATCTGGGCCCAAGCTGCTACCAAGGGCCATGTCTGGGTCCATGATCCTGCTTCAGCTGGGGTCTGTGATGTTGTCTGTGTTACCATGGGGGTCAATGGAACTATTTTGTGCTGAGCCGGCCCCACCCTTCACAGGCCATGGGATGGATGGCACTGCCCCTTGCTGGATAATATAGCAGGTGAGCTGGCCCTATCCCTCGGGGGAGAGCTTCCCGCACTTGGGAAAGATGGCCTGACCCTTCACTGTAGGCGTGCACCTCACCTGGGAAGCACATTAGAGCTGACTTTGTTGTCCGGGTGGGGATGGGGGGCCGCAGGTGAGTCAGCCCTGAGAGTATGAGAGTAGGAGAGCTGAACCCGCCACCCCTCGTATTCCTCCTACAGCAAACAGCAACAAAACCCTGCACTTGCCTGGACAAAACGGTAGAGCTGGCCTTGGTGATGTGATTGAGGGGGACCTAGATCAGAGGGTCCCAGAGCAAGAGAACTGCTTCCGCTCCTTGCTGCAGGCTGCCTTTGGGGGGCTAGATGAGGCAGTGCTGGAGAGCTCACCCTGGTAGTGATGATAAGGGGAAGCGAGCGAGTTGACCAGCCCAGCTACCACCCAGGCCCAGAACCAGCGCTATGAATTGGCCCACCCCAGCATCCACTGAATCTATGAACTTTTGGAGCATGTACAGGGGACAAACGCACAGATCCAAAACAGCAGGATCTCCATGACACAAGACAACAGGATATCCAAGAGGAGCCCCAGTGAGAGCCCATTGCCGGTGGTGTAGCAGAAGCCAGAGGCCTCAGACCAGACCAATGTCTCAAGGCAGTGAACACTTGGAAGTAAGGATGAATGGACTAAAGGGTAAACCGTGTGACTCAACGGGCCCCACTACAGCTTCCATGACAAGAGTCTTCTTTGTTTTTGTTTGCTTGTTTGTTTTCTGTTTTGTTTTGTTTCTTTGGTTTGGTTTCGCTTTTTCTAATAAATTTGGTTTTGATTTGTGGGGGGAGGTTGCAAGGGCAGAGGGTAGATGTGAGGAGAAGGAGAGATAAGTGGGCCAGAATGCATGATGTGAAATCCACAAAGAATCAATTTTAAAAAAGAACATAAGAAATAGAGGAAGCAAATAAAATACCAGATGTAAATGCTAACAGTATTTACAAATGTAAATTGAATTAACCGTTCCAACCAAAAGATGAGGGCAGAAAAGACTTGGAAATGGTCACCTTTGCCAGGTGTGGTAGCCCATTCCCTTAATCCCAGCACTCAGGAGGCAGAGGCTGAAGGATCTCTCTGAGTTCCAGGCCAGCCTGGTCTACAGAGTGAGTTCCAGGACAGCCAAGACTACACAGTGAGACCCTGTCACAAACAAACAAACTTTATGGTCCCTACAGAAGACAGTAGATGCAATGACGTAAATGTGTTCAAAGGAAAGATTGAAAAGGGTATACTTTGAGGCAGTACCTAAAAGAGAACTGGAGTTATGTTATTGCCAGTGATCTTATTTGCCCACCAGAACTGGATGGTAAGACCCTACAGCCTAAGACACCACAAACTGCTTGCAGGACACAGAGAAACCATGAACTGAGCTAGAGGCTTCCCCGCTTAGCTGTATGAGAAAGTGCTACAATGACAACTGGGAGAGAGTCATAAGCAGTCCTCCCCAGCTGTGAACCCCATACACTATATTACTGTCCTCAAGGCAAGATGTGCTCATATGTGTGATAATGGAAGGGCTGTTACAGAAGTAGTCAATTGCTTTGCTTGGATCTGAGGCCCATTCCACAAAAGGAAGTTCATGTCTAGTCCTGTGAACCCAGTCAAAGGTCCATTTCTAAGAAGGGCATGGGCCTACGGGTGAACCTACTACTTTTGTTTTACTAAATAGACGTGTTGTCAAACTCCCCTAAATATTTTTGTTTATATATATCCACAGACTAGTACTGCTTGCCACCTTGGTCAGAGAACCTTCTCTTTGCAGTGAACGGCAGTTAATAGACTCACAGCAGCTTAAGGTGTTGAGAATAAAGACTAGTCAGTGTTCTGTCCTAAATGAGACATCTATACATCCCCTCCATGGATCCAGGAGCATCACAAAAGAAGGGAGAGAAAGAATGTAGGAGCCAGGTGATGGGAATGATGGCTATGAAATGATGTCTTCTAGGCAAGCAGGGTTGTTGCACTCATAAAGTCACAGCTGCACTGTGGGAGCCCATTTTCAGGGTTCCTAGTGGCTTTACCCAGCAGGTCCGCATAAAGAGGATGATTGGACCACGGGCCTGAATACCAGGTGTCTGTGATGGTCTGCATTTGGCTATGCTGGGGGGAGGTCTTTTGCTCCACCCCTTAGCATTCTTAGGGCAGAGACAGTCGGGGCCCCGTTGGAATAGGTTCCAGGCCCTCTCGAGGCTACCCTGTATTTGCTGTCTTTTTCTCCCCCTCTATATCCTTCTATCTAATATTTCCTGCTGCTCCTACTCAAGAGCTCTCTGGGGAAATGTGGGGGTGGTGGGTAGCCCCTCCACACTGCTCAAAACTAGTACCCTGAGCATTCAGCCATAGATGAGGGAGGGTTAATAGTGCCTGACCTCTCCTCAGACATCTATTGGCAGTTATATTAGTCAGGGTTCTCTAGAGGAACAGAACCAATTGAATGAGTATCTATCTATCTATCTATCTATCTATCTATCTATCTATCTATCTATCTATCTATCTAATATATACATTTTAAAAAAGAATTTATTAAACCAACTTACATTGAAATGATAGCAACAGCAGAATCATACCTAAGAGCTGAAAACCTGGTAGTTGCTAGACCCTTAAAGCCAGGTGTCTCAAAAGTTGGAGTAAGTACCACAGTGGTTGTCTCACACTGGAGAAGACAAAACCCAGCAGTTGCTCAGTCCACAAGGCTAGGTGCCTCATCTGTCCCAATTTAGTGCTGAAGACCTGGAGGGTTATGGAAGAGACTCTGGTCCTTAGTCATAGAAGGCTTAGAAACACTGATTCTGCTGGAGAGGTGCAGCCTCTCCTGTGGGCCAAGGGGCCCAGCAGAGGCTGTGCAATGTACTGTAGCTTATTTCTGTGATAATTTTACTGACTTTAGGCTTGGGTATAATTCACTTGTCTTTACCAAAGCAGTCTCTTAATGCAAATAATCATCCTGCTGCCTTTTTTATCTGGGCAAATACCAGAAGATGTCATCCACAATTAGGGTGGGTCTTCCATGGCAATCAAGACAATCACAACAGTTCTTCAAGTAAGGATCCATGCTCAACTGATTCTAATTTGTAGCAAGTTGACATGAAAATCGAGCGTAACAACAGTTGATAGGTGCTGGAGAGGGGAGTCAGTGGCGTAGATAAGTCTCCTTGGTGCAGTGGCTAACTTCACAGTCATTCTCCTGTGGGCAGACCTGCTTAAGCTTAGTGAGGAACCAACAAAACAAATCAAAGCCTAACATGCTGAAATTGGAGAGGGACATATTTGGAAGAGGGAGGCTAGGAGGTGAGAGGGGAATAAGAGAGCAGAGTGGGTGAATGAAATTCTCCAAGAATACATTAAAATAAATAAAACAAAAAAGAGAGAACTGGAATATATCAGATAGACTTGAAAATGAAAATAACTGGTAGAGAAGCTTTTTTTTTTTTGGTTTTTTCGAGACAGGGTTTCCCTGTGTAGCTTTGCGCCTTTCCTGGAACTCACTCTGTAGCCCAGGCTGGCCTCGAACTCACAGAGATCCGCCTGGCTCTGCCTCCCGAGTGCTGGGATTAAAGGTGTGTGCCACCACTGACCAGCAGGGAAGAAGCTTTTCTAATGATGGAAGTTTTAATTAACAGAAAGGTATGACAGTCACACACACACACACACACACACACACACACACACACACGCACGCACGCACGCACGCACGCACGCACGCCAGTACCATAGTCCACAGAAGCAAAGACTGGTATAAGGATATGGAGACATGTGCATCTGTACAATAATAATTCGAAACAAGTTTACCAGCTGAAAATGGTTATAGGATATAGATAGAAGTCAACATGGACCTAAGAGACTTGAGAAATATTATAAACAATCTACATTGTTCATCTAGAGCCATTAGATACATATTTAACAATCCACACATAATTGTAGCATATGCAGAGTAATGGAACATTTTCTAGGATTCAGCATACTTTAGGTCATAAGAAAACCTCAATAAATTTAAGACTGAAATCATGAAAAAGACTTTCTTTAAGCCCAAATTCAATTAAATTAGAAATGGATAACCAGGGCATTTAAGAGATTCACAAGTATATGCAAGATGTACAACACAATCCCGAATATATACAGATCAGACATAAACCAGAAGAGCTATGAATGAGTTCTTCCTAAGCTGAAAGGAAAGAACTCTGCACAAAGCTTGTGGGATGCGGCTTGAGTGGTGCTTATAGCAAATTCAAGCAGAAAACCAGCAGGATTCCAAAACAAAGAAAATGGCAAGTTATTAACTTTTAATTTCAAGAGACTGGGAAGAAATGAAAACAGGGAGTGAAAAATGATATACAGAATAGAAAAACAGTAAGGAAAAAATCAGTGAAACAGAAAAAGGTTGTGTTCAGGGAATTGAAAGTTTAATATGGTTAAGTTTCTCTTTATTTGTTTGAAGAGACAAATTATATTTCTGTGCAGCAATTCTAAATAAAAGCATAACTATAAACTCATTATATTACTGCCAATAGAGCTTCATTTTTTTTTTTTTTTGGTTTTTCGAGACAGGGTTTCTCTGTGTAGCTTTTCGCCTTTCCTGGATCTCGCGCTGTAGACCAGGCTGGCCTCGAACTCACAGAGATCCGCCTGCCTCTGCCTCCCGAGTGCTGGGATTAAAGGTGTGCGCCACCACCACCCGGATGAGCTTCATATTTTTTAACAGTTCTTAAAAATTGAGTTGCTGGGAGAGGAAAGGTCAGTTTCCTTCAAAGGCCTGGCATCCTCTGTACCGACCACATTTCAGGATACGTATGCCCCATGCCCAGAAGCAGTCAATCAGCACAAACTGGACTTGATGGGAGGGAGAGAAGGAGGGAAGGAGGGAGAAAGAGAGAGATAATGAACTTGGGTGGGTAGCAAGGTGAGGGAAGATCTGAGGGGAGACAAGGTAGAGGGATGAATATGAGCAAAGAATTTTTTAAAATTTTGTTTACTGTCTTGAAGATAAAATGAGTTTTATGATGTGATTTGAATGTGTTTGACCCTGTTGAAACAAATTTGATCTTCTCTACCAACTACATGTTTATTTAACACATAAGAGAGAAACAACAAATATCAGACTTTTTATTTAAAGGTTTTAGAATTTCATATACATGGATTGTATTTAAAATCATTTTTACCCTCCTCCTTCCACCTTTAACTTCTCAAATTCATGATCTCATCTTCTTTAATTATTATTGTTACATATATATATATATATATATATATACATACATACATACATACATAACCACTGAATCCGTTTAGTGTTTCTCATACGTATATACTTTGAGGGCTGACCACTTGTGACTGGACAACATGCTGGGGCTTGTCCCTGGAGAAGAATGAATCATCCTTTCTAAGCAGTTGCTAAATGCCTATAGCTCTTCATCTAGGGGTGAGTCTATTAGATATGTGAAATTCTCAACCACATCCCTTATTAAATTCATTTCCTGTTTTATTATATTTATAAATTTTATGTTGTGGCATGCATACACACACACACACACACACACACAACCATGATAAATAAAAATGAAACCAGGAAAGCATCCTGCAAATGCTAAAATGTGCTAAAATGCAAAGTGATCAATAAATTATAATACCTTTAAAAGTAAAAATCAAAATTAATTAAATCTGCTTTGTAAAGGAGGGAGAGACTGTCAGGGAAAAAATTAAACATATATTAGAACTCATTTCCATGTATAACAATGACATTTTTAATTATAAGTGTCTGCAGGCTTATTTGCTTGGATTTTTGGCATCGTGTGTTGTGATAATAACAATATTGATGATGCTTTCTGTTTTCAAAGCCTGTGGAACTCTTGCTTTATCTTCCCAGATGTTCCCAATAGCTGTGTCTGTACTCTTCGGTGTTAAGTAAGTGCATGTCTGGGACCGCAGTGTTCCATCACCATGGTTTCATGAGATTTAATAAACTGTTGCTTAGCAAACCCACTCGTCACCCAGCTATTTTCTCTTTGCACTGTCTTCACGTTATGTCCCTGGGAAAATGTAGCTGAGCCTCTTGGTAATGGAAAATACCAGTCTCCACATAAAATGTAATCTTCCCATTTGGAGCTGTTTTCTTTCCTCTCCTTTCCTTTTTTTTTTTTTTTTAAATCTGAATGCCAAATGTCAGAGAGCATTATAATCTAGTGGTAAAAATAGAATCTATGGAACAAGCAGATGTATTCACATCTTGAGCTGTTTGACCTTTAGTCAATCACTAATCTCCCTGTGTCTCATATTCCTCATTTGTTAAACATGATAATTATCTCAGAGGAACATTGTGAGGATTAATTTAGATAATATAACTAAAATGCACCTGATGCTTCATAAGGGCCTATCAATTGTTACTGACATCAAGAGAGAAAGACGATGGCGAAAACAAATTTTCCTAGTGTCCACCTATTTCTGTACCAAACTTGATTAATGATCTGGTGAGGATTTTAAATGCCGCATGAATGATCAGAGTTGAAACACCTGCTTGTGACAGCTGGCATAAAACTATGATGCACTTATGTATTTGCAATCAGTGACACATTTACAATGTATCTCATTGGTCAGATGCTATTTCTGCGTGTCTAACTCAACTTACCACCTTTCTAGAAGGAATGGTAACATGTTATATGTATTTTTCAGTTTGTTACATTTCTGCTAGTTGTTTACACACACACACACACACATACACACACACACACACACACACATTATATAGAACATGTTCAGATGTTGTCTGATAATAAGATAACATGAGATTCATGTGCCCATCTCACCTAGCAACAACTAACTTATTGGTTTACACTGTCCATGCATCCATGGGGAAGTGTGCATGCGTATACAATGTCAGCCAGCAAGTCTTGCGGAGTGCTGTCTTTTAGCACTAGAATGCATAATGACCTTTTAGATACATGGTTAATGGTCAGGAGGGTCAGATTTAGCCTTTTAAATTGGGAGGTGCCAGTAATTTATTTATAACAGTCTTACTGTGTTAGGGGTGAAGTGGAGGCTGATAACTAACAGATAAGAGCCAGGAAACTTTAGGGGCCACCTGGGAGAAAAATGAAGAAATAAAGACAAAGGGGGGTTGTCTAACTGGAGACTGAGAAGAAAACCATGAGAGCAGAGGTGTGAGAAATGAAGGATTTTTTTCCCCAGCAAAACCCTGAGAAATAAACCTCTGCTCTCTGAAATCTTCATCACCGCCATACTAAAGATGAATTCTTTATGGAAAGCCTGAAAATTCTCCGATCCTTGTTTCATATTTGGGGCCTGAGGAAAAAAAGAAGAGGCTATATGTCTAGATATAAAACCCTAAATTTACATTTAATCTACACAAACAACCCTTGTGCAAGTGACAGAATGTGGCTCATGTGACAAGATATGGTCACGGCCGTTTCCATATCACATAGGAGGTATTCACTGTGTTCTCGAGACTCCTACCTCTCCCCTCCCTTAATATCTGCTTCTTCCTTTTCGTGGTCCCCCTTTTACTTTCATGTCCTAGATACATACACGTGCCTGTACACACACACACACACACACACACACACACACACACACACACACACACACACACACGGGAGCGTGCATGCATATCTAGATTCTTCATATGAGAGAATACAGGTGATATTTGTGTTTCTGATTCTGATATATTTCATCTAACATAATGACATCCAGTTCCACTTACTTTTCTGCAAATGTAATGATACCATTTTCCTTATGGCTTAAAAACAAACAAACAAAAAAAACCTCCGTTGTGGATATGAACTATGTCACCCTGGTCAAGATGACTATTATCGGGAAAACAAATGACAACAAATATTGGTGGGATATGGAAAGGGGGAACTCATACACTGTTGCTGGGAGTGTAAACTGGCTCAGCCACTTTGGAAATCAATACAGATTCCTCTGTCTCTGTCTGTCTGTGTCTCTTTCTCTCTCCCTTCCTTGATCTCTTTCTCTTTACCTCCTTCCCTCCTTTTGTCTTAAATTTATTGATTTATGGGGTGGGGGCATGTGCATATATGAAGGTCAAAGGATACCTTGAAAGATATTTTTATTTTTTTGAGACAGGACCCCTGACTATGTAGCCCACATTGGCCTTGAACTCATAACAATCTTCCTGTCTTAGTCTCCCAAGTGTTAGCATTACAGTATTTAGCATCTCCCTCCCTTTCCCTTTCCTTCTCTCCCTCTTTCCCTCGCTTGTCTCCCCCTCTCCCTATGTTTGACTATCCTTTACGGAGTGACTCAAAGTGAGTAACCAAAGACTCTGCCTGGAGCTGTGTGGGCAAGCTGTCTTGGAAGTAGCTCCTCCAGCCCCAGTGATGCCTGCAGACAGCGGACGAGTGACAGTTACATTCTAAATCAACAAAAAAACCATGAAAATCGCTGTACCAAATCACCGGTGAAACAGCAACTACATGGTTGACACTTGGCTTTGAGTGAGATAATGCATATTTATGTTAAGTTGCTAAATTTGGAAGTAAATTAGTTCTACAATGATAGACAACAATAAAACTACAATAAAAGTAAAAATAGGAACTGATAAGTGAAGACATCCAGCTGGACTGAATGTGTAACATTAAAAACTCATTGTAGGCCGGGCGGTGGTGGCGCACGCCTTTAATCCCAGCACTCGGGAGGCAGAGCCAGGCGGATCTCTGTGAGTTCGAGGCCAGCCTGGGCTACCAAGTGAGTTCCAGGAAAGGCGCAAAGCTACACAGAGAAACCCTGTCTCGAAAAACCAAAAAAAAAAAAAAAAAAAAAAAAAAAACAAAAAAAAACTCATTGTAACATTACTGGAAGAGTGATAACTAGCCAACAGAAAGACATGTACAATTTTTAGCAAGCCAGAGCAAGTGTCTCTGTCCTTTATAATAAAAGATAGTTTCAATTCATATTGGGCTATCTTATCTCTGACCCTCAATTCATGAATCGTCACCCATTTGGACTATGGTTCTCAAATTTCCCCTCAAAGTGTTAAGCAAGAATATGAGCGCAATAAGGATGTATGGATTGAAAAAGATGCTAGGAAAAAGGTGTAAATAAATTGAAACAGGAAAAATGGTGGGAAAACTGGATGTTATAACGCACCCCTGTAGTTCTAGCATCTGGAGGGGCTCAGCCAGGAGGGTGGCTTAAGACTGAGAGTAAGGAGAGTAAGCAATCATCTAAATTAATTTTCAAATTAAGATTTCGTTAAAATAATGACAAAGTAGAAAAATGTACTTAATTGAAATGTACTGAAATCTAACCATGAAGATAATTTTAAAAATTACAACGTATGAAAATTATGCGGGGGCTAAATATACAAACGACAGATTTTGAATGGCCTACGGTACTTTTTAAAAAAAAAATCAACAAATCTAAATTGAACAATCAGTAATTCTAATAATAATTTAAAGTATTAAAAATAGTGTTTTAATTTCCTGTGTGGTATCATGTTCCTTCAGTAGCTTTCTACTCGTGAGACAGAGCAAAGAAGGTTATTTAAGAAAGGTTTAGTAAAACAATAAGTTTGAGCCCAGCTTTGACAGGCTAAATTATATTATTTCTCCAGTTACATAGGAAAATATGCTCATCTGCCAATAAAGCTTAGCCACAATATTGAAAAGACAGAGAGAATTACATTAACAAAAAAAAAAAAAAAAAGCTTCCACCGTGGACCAAGGAATTAAAAGCGGGAGACAAAAGGGAGACCCAAAAGGGGAAGTTTGCTGGACCTGTGTAACCTGAACCCCTCGCTGTTGGAGGTACTTAGTAGTTACGGGAAATTCAAAGAGAGCTAACCTTTCACTCAGCTGCAATTTAGTCCTCTACACCAGGTGGGACAAAACAAAATCCACAAAATTATCCGGGAGGTTTAAACACGACTTTACCAGCAATTGAATTAGTACGAAGGGGCAATGAATGTTCTAATTAAAAGTCAAAGATCACAAAACAAGGGTTTTCTCTTTTTATTGAATTTGTTGTAAGACAGCTCCATACCTGTGTAAAGGACATTCTGATCACTATCCCAAGGGTTCCAATCTCTCTCTCACCATTATCAATGTCCCTCTCCTTCCTACAATTCCTTTTCAATATTCCTGTCCTTCCTTCCTTTCTTTCTCTCCATATGTGTGTGTGTGTGTGTGTGTGTGTGTGCGCGCGCGCGCGCGCGCGCGCGCGCGCGCATGCGTGCATGTGTGTGTGTGTGCACGCGCGCGCACATGCATGTTTCTTTTTGAGATTCATTGAATTTAATTATATGAACACAGGTTTGGAACTAGCTATTGGAGCCTTCTGTGGGTACACAAGTGACGACAATGATTGTCTCATTCTCAGAATCCATCAGTAGTCAATACTTCATCAAGCAGGAGGCAGGCCCTGTGCTCGCTCCCCTGTTCAATCCATGTTGGACTGCTGCTGAGCCTAGTAGGCCTGGTGCAGACAGTCACAGCTGATGTGGGGTGACAGGTGCATTGGCTCTGCTGTGCCAGAAGTCAGGATTTCATAGCATTTATCTTTATTTTCTGGCTCTTACATTCTTTCCATCCCATCTTTCCCGAAGTTCCCTGAGCCTTAGAGGTGGTGGTATAAATATCCTGTTTAGGACTAAGCACTCAGTCACTGCTTCTCAACAGCTTGAGTAGCCATGCATCTCTGCATTCACCACAATTCATTGCAAAGAGAGGCTTCTCTGATTAAGGCTGGGAGTATGCATTTGTCCACTGGTACCAACATTGGCACCATGAAAATTTCAATAACAAAAGTAAGACCTAAGACCTAAGCCTAAGCCTTGTGTCTTTGACCCGGTTTCCAGCACCAGGTATAAATTCCTATTAGTAGGCTTCCAATCTAATCAGAGAGCTGTTGGTCACCCCCATAACAGTTGTACCATTATTGCACAGGTGAAACTATACTTCCCGAGAAGTTAGTTGGCACGGTAGATTGTAGACCTACAGATGGGTACTTCATCGATTCCTTTCCTCCACTAGCAGCCTGTAATGCATTTTCTAGCACTATTAAAGCTATCCAGCAGGGAGGAGTTTCCAGCTCAATTCCAGATTAATTTCTCTATATCTTGCAATCAAAATGTGTGGTACCTTCAACAGTAAGGCACTAACAGCTAGTTTTGATAGAGAACTAAGAAGAGTGGCAAGAGCATGTATTGGTCTGAGTGCCTCTGGGGCTTCCCTGATCAACAATGCACAAGGAGATGTCTCAAACTTTTTGTTTAGGAGCTCCTGGCTTTCAGGAGCAATATCATCCAGGCATGCAGGATATTGCCCTTCTAAAGCACTCCTTAAAAATACTTTAGATTTATTATTTATTTTGTTTTATGTGTATGAATGTTTTGCCTGAATGTATGTATGTGTACCATGTGCAAACCTGGTGCTCGTGGAGATCAGATAAGGGTATTAGATCCCCTGAAAATGGAGTTACAGATGTTTGTGAGCCACTAGATAAGGATGCTGGAAACCAAATCTAGGTCTTCTGCAAGAACAAGTGCTCATAACTGCTGAGCCATCTCTCCAGCCCCATGTGCCCATTTTAACATACATTTTAATTGTCTTACACAGTAATAAGTCTCCATGTGTTTTGTTTTTGCATACCTAGTTTTGGTGACCTCTCTTTCCCTCCTCCATTGCCTTCCCCTTCCAGCCCCCATTCCTGCTTAAGCTTTCCACCTTCAAATTTATCCTTCTCTGGCTGGACATTGTTGTACACACCTTTAACCCCAGCATGCTGGAGGAAGAGTGGATCTCTATGAGGGTGAAACCAGCCTGATCTACATAGTGAGTTTCAAGCCCAAGAGCACTACATAGTGAGACCCTGACTCAAGTGAATAAATAAATTAATTAAAATGTTCCCTTCTCTGTGTTAATATTATCTATGTTCTTCTAACCCCCATCCCTTAAGGCCAACCCCACCTCAATGGTCCTTTTGTACTTTCTTTACAGTGGGTACTCCAGGTTAAACATACAAATGTAAAGATTTGAAGTTAGGAGCCACATGTGAGAGAGAACATACAGCATTTGTCTTTTTGGGTCCGGGTTACTTCACTTGGAATGATCATTCCAGTTCTATCCAGTTACCTGCCAATTTAATAATTTCATTTTTTCTTTACAACTTGTTACTACTGAACGAAATTCCATTGTGTTTCTGGACCACATTTCCACTATCCATTCACCAGCTGGTGAACAACTCATCTGTTTTCCAATTCCTAGTTACTGTGACTAGACAGTGGTGAACACGGTTGAACAAGTATCTCTGTAAGAGGATATGGAGCTCAAGAATGGCAGAGCTGAGCTGAATGGGAGTTCTATTTCTAGGTTTTTGAGGACTCTCTGCAAGGATTTCCACCATGGCTGTACCAGACAAACAGGATTTGTAACAAAAATCTAACTCAAAACACATTGATATTAAAAGTAGGAGTGGAAAACTATACAAAGGCTAGTAAAAATAAAGCTGATGTGTCTATATAGATATAAACAAATTGGACAAATAGAGCATATGGTATGAAAGTAGAAGGGGGAAGTCTAAGGTTTAAGTGGGCATGAAGAAGGGAGCTGAAGAGAGGGTCAGCCAAAACTAAGTGTGTACTAAGGAAACCCGCTACTTTGTAAGAAATAGTAAGAAAAAAATTAAGGAAAAAAAGTAAAAATAGCACAAAAATTTTAAAGCACAAAGAATAAAAATAAACTTTACCAAGGAGGTTAACAGCATGTACTCTTAAAAATGTAAAAGTTACTGAAAAAATTAAAGAAAAAAAATGGTAAGGACATTCATGGTCACCGATTGATTAGAAAGCTTAAGGCCATTATATTGTTCATATTAGCGAAGGCCATCCATGGATTGAGTACATTCCTTACCAAATTCTCAGCGACAGTATGAATAAAAATTCTAAATTGGTATAGAATTACAAAAAGCCTAAAATAGCCAGTATGATCACGGAAAGTACAACACTATTTGATTTCAAAATACGTTACAAAGGTAAAGTAATCAGACTCTCATAGTATTACCGTAGCACATAGAGAGACCAAAAAAATGCAGTAATGATTCCAGGAATAAACTCATGCTTATACGGCATGTGATGATTAATATTGTCAAGCCAGGTGTAGTGGCGCACGCCTTTAATCCCAGCACTTGGGAGGCAGAGGCAGGTGGATCTCTGTGAGTTTGAGGCCAGCCTGGTCTACAGAGTGAGTGCCAGGACAGCCTGGGCTGTTACACAGAGAAACCCTGTCTCAGAAAAAAAAAAAAAAAGCCCAAAATATTGTCAATTTGACATGACCTAGGATAAAGCCTCTAGTAATACATGTGGAAAATGGTCTAGATTTGGTTAATTGAGTAGGGAAAAGCCATTCCGAGTGTTGGCACCGGCCCATGGCTTGAGGTCCAGGACTAAATAAAAAGGAGAAAGCAAGCTGAGCACCAGCATCCGTTGTTCTCTGCTCCTCGAGAAAGGGTGCCATGTGAGCAGCTGCATCACACTGCTGCCACCAGGGATTTCTCCAGCACGATGGCCTGGACCCTCGAACTGTGAGCCAAAATAAGCCCTTTCTCCATTTACTTGCTTTTCTTGGGGTGCTTTACTGCAGCAACAGGAAAAGGAACTGATAAACAGGTGAGTATTGACAGGATGCCACAAATATACAATGTGGAAAGAATACTCTCTTTAATAAATAAACCAGTTTGGGGGAAAACTGAAAACCTGTATTTAAAAATGAAATTTGAGCCGGGCGGTGGTGGCGCACGCCTTTAATCCCAGCACTTGGGAGGCAGAGCCAGGCGGATCTCTGTGAGTTTGAGGCCAGCCTGGGCTACCAAGTGAGTCCCAGGAAAGGCACAAAGCTACACAGAGAAACCCTGTCTCGAAAAACCAAAAAAAAAAAAAAAACAAAAAAAAAAAAGAAATTTGACCTTCACCTTATATCATACACAAAAAACCCCACAAAATTGATTGAATTCTTACATATAAAGCCTGAAACTGTAAAACCACTAAAAGAAAGCAAAAAGGAAAAACCTGTTGATCTTTGCCTTGACAATGATTCTGGGACAATCGTACCAAAAGCTTAGGCAACATAAGCACAATTAGACAAGTAGGACTATATCAAATTAAAACATTTTTACATGCCAAATAAAAATTCAATACCATGAAAAGGCAATCTGTGAAATAAGGGAAATATTTACAAACCATGTATCTGATATTGTGTTAATGCTCTAAATACATAAGGAATGTCATAACTTAATATCAAGCAAAAAAAAAAAATAGCCTGACTAAAAATTGTGCCAGGGATTTGAAAGACTGACCATTCCTCCAAAGAAAAAATGCAAATGGCTGAAGGACATATGGAGGAAATGCCCAACATTGTTAACAATCAGGTAAATACCAATTAACACTAAGATGAGATGTAAGTGCCCCTCACAACAGCTCCCATGATCATTATGAAGAAGATAAAAAGATACGTGATGACCAGGCTGTGGAGGAAAGGGAATGTTTCCACCATATAAATGAGAATGTAAATTAGCACAATCATTATGGAAAGCAGCATAGAAGTTTTAAAAAATTAAAAGTAGAACCCATATGATTCAGCGATCTTCCTACTGGGAATAGAGCCAAAGGGAATGAGATCAGTATGTCCAAGACACATTTGCAATCACACATTCACTGCTGCCTTATCCACGATACCCACAATATTGAATCATTATAAGTGGGAAAAATGTAGCAGATACGCATAATAGTATTCAGTTTTAAATGAAGATAGAATACCATTTATGAGGGTATGCATGAACGTGGAGGACATTACATTAAGTGGAACACACATTTGTAATCTCATTTATGTAAAATGTCAAATTTGATCTGGTGGCAGCAGAGGTAAAGCTGGTTATCAGAGGTTACAGAAAGCACAAAAGGTGAATGAGAAGTCACAGATTACAGTGAGATGGGGTAACACATTCTAGTGTTGTATTACACCATAGCACAACAGTGTACACTTCAAAACAGCTGCAACAGAGCATTTTAACATTCTTGCCACAAAAGGAAGATAAATGTTTAGGATGATGACTACTATACTTAGGTCGGTTTGACCATTTTCCAATGTATATATGCATCAAAACATCATTGTATACCCCATGACTATATGCAATTATGTGTTGATAGAACTTAAAATAGCAAGATACTGGGGCTAGAGAGATGACTCAGGGGTTCAGAGCACTGGCTACTCTTGAAGAAGCCTGAGGTTTGGTTCCCAGTAATCACATGGTGGTTAATAACAGCCTGTAATTCTAGTTCCAGGGGATCCAACACCCTCTTCTGGCCTCTTCAGGCACCAGACACACACCTAGTGCCCAAACATGCATGCAGGAAAGCACTCATATACATAAAAAAATCTTTTAAAAAAAGGAGAGACTGATAATAATTCAATATTTGCATATATATGTACTACTTCTAAAAGTTATATTTCTTTACTACAGACTTAGAGTATTTTGACTTCACTTACCATAAGTGTCTATTTTATATCTACATTAAAATATAATTTAAAAGGTAAAATATACTCATAACTAGTATTCAGTATTTTTCATAAAGATTCATAAGGATTTAGTCTTACTACAACATCAGGAAATGAAAAGGAAAACCTTTCTCACTTTATTGAATGAACACTTTCTATCTGGGACTTTACATATACAAGCCTCATAACAACCCTTAAACAATGATGATAGAAATATAAGTCTGTTTGAACGTTACTGATATACTTACATGAGTAATGTCATTTATTTCCTACAAACTCTAAGAAATAGAAAATGTGAAAATCATGCACTTTAATCAGCTTCATTACTAAATCTACGCAGTTCTTTTTTTTTTTATTTTAAACATAATGTCGTTATCAGTTCCTTGGGAATTTCACATCGTGCACTCTAATTCTGCTCACCTCCTGGTTCCCCCATATCCTTCCTCACCCCTGCAGCCCACTGCGCAAAAGAAAAATTTAAAAAGTCAAACCAAAAGAAAACAAAGCAAGCAAGCAAAGACAAGAACCAACCAACCAACCAACCAAACAAACAAACCCAAAACCAAAACCAAAAACCCCCACCTCTTCATTTCTCCCTCTTTTCCACCTCTCCAACACCTCTTCATTTGTCCTGGTGGCATTGAAGCCACAGTGTGTCACAAGGCATACCCCTTTTGTCCCATCAGCTTTACTAGCAAATGTTCATTGCAGTGAGTCATTGGTCTAGATCAAGTCCGCTGGTTTCTGGTACACCATCATCACTGGATTCCCACCAAAACTCTGGGGTATCCTGCTGTCGCCCAGAGTCATGGAGATCCTTTGGGTATTGTTCCACAGGACCAGTCCCTTCACAACAGGTCCTAGATGGGGTAGATGTTAGGACCAGCCAACTCCAGGCCCTGCTGTGGGCCTGGGTGGTAGCTGGGCCAGTCACTCCGGGCCACTGGGGCCACCCACCTCAGGGGAGGGGGTGGAGCCAGTTCTCCTATGCCCATGCCATCAGGGACAGTTCTCCTGTGGTGAGGGGTGCGGCCATCTCTCCCATGTAGGGGGATGAGGGTGGGTGGGCAGTTCTACTGTGAAGGTTGGGCCAGCTTTCTTGCTTCAGTGTCCAATGAGAGGCAGGACCAGCTTTCCCAGGACCAGCAAAGGGCGGGACCAGCTCAGCATGGCCCTCTGATTTCATCCCACGTGGTTCCTATGGCCCCTGAGATGACTCAGGCCATAGACATCAATACAGACCCCAGCTGCAGCTGGACAATGGACCTAGACATGGCCCTCAGCAGAAGCCCGGGCCAGGATGACATCCTGGCTCCGAGTGGAAGTACTGGCCACTCAGATCAGGATAGCTCTGGGGGTGACATGGCCCCCAGGTACCAACAAGGTCACAGATTGCAACCCCAGTCCTGGGCTTCCCTGTGACCCTTGGTGGCAACACAGGCCTCCCACTTCAACACAGACACCGGCTACGGTAGGACCCTGGATCCAGACATAGTCCTAAGCAGCAGCCGGGTCTGAATGTCACCATTGCCCTAGTGGCAGTGTAGATATTGGATCTAGCAGCAGTGTGGCTCTTGGACACCAACACGGCCCCAGGTGGTGGCCCAGACCCCGGAAATCAACATGATCCACAGGGGTCACAGACATCCACACACACCCTGACCGGAGTTGGGCCACAAACCCAAACATGGCCCCTAGCTGCATCGCTGGCATGGATGTCCCCCAAGGTACCGGGAAGTAGTATGTGCTACTCAGATCTGTATGGCCCCAGCTGCGTCATGGCCCTTGGGCACCAACATGGTCCCAGGTGGCTGACCTGACCCTGGGCAAACACATGGCCTTTGGTTGCCAACAGGAACCACAGACATCAACTCAGACCATGGCTGCTATAGGGCCATGGACCCAGACATGGCCCTGGACAGCAGCCCGGGCCTAGACAGCACCAGAGCCCCAGGTGGTAGCACAGGCCACCCAGACCAGCATGGCTCTGGTGGCAGCATGGCCCTTGGACACTAACGAGGGCACAGACATTAACACAGACCCTGGCTGCTGTAGGGCCACAGACCTAGACATGGTCCTCGGCAGCAGCTCAGGCCTGGATGACACCAGGTGCACAGGCCACCCAGATCACACCCAGATCAACTTGACTCTGGTGGTGGCCCTTGGACACCTACATGGCCACAGGTGGCAAACCAGACACTGGGCATCATTGTGGCCCTTGGTGGCAACGTGGGCCATCGATGTCCACACAGACCCTGGCTGTGGTAGGACCACAGACCCAGACATGGCCCCTGGCAGCAGCATGGTGCAGACATCACCATGGCCCCAGGTGGCAAGCAGACCTCCCATGTCAGCCTGTTCCTCACCGCCTTCATTTTTTCCATTCTGCCTCTTTCCACAGCTCATGGACCATTCTGCTTTTCTCTCCCACTTCACCACATAATTGCTCATCATAATGGGACCCACCTGCCATGGCACTGGACGGGCGGTGGATGTCTTCCTGCCCAGGCTGGCCTGTGAGTGCCTAGCATCCGCTTGAGCAGCAGGTTGTGGATATCTTCTTGCCAGCCTGGGGCCTTGAGGGCCCAGAGCCTGCGTTGGCCTGTGGGTGGCTAACTTTTAGTCAGTTTCTTAATGAAACATTAGCTAGCTTTAAAAAATTTACTGATCACTATATTTATTGTGATTATATATAATTTTATTTTAATAATATTTATGTTAAGGATAACCTTAGTATATTAAAATGTACTTTCCATAAATTTAAAATATATCTTTTTTCACTGCATTCACCCTTTGTCTCACAATGATGTGAGATTATACAATATTATTCCTTACCAGAAAGTATGTAAAATACACCCATAGAATAAGTGTAAGTCAGTATTAAAAATAGTACCTATAGCTTGATAGCAAAATGTACATGTGAAAGTTTTAGTATAATTCCTAGAATAAAATGTATGAATTAGCTATAAATTTGATGAGTTCTAGAAATGTAATTTCTATCTCAAAAGCTATAACACTTCACATTGTGACAAAATATGGTCAAAATAAAAATACCCATCAAGATTTGGCCCTAACTTATTTGTATGCCTACTCTGCCTATTTCCTTATACTTTGACCAACCTTACATGTTTTCAAACATGTTCATTTCTTTATAATCTGTTGGATGAAAAGTAAAAAAAAAAAGTATCAAAATTCCAAATAAGTTTAAGCAACTTATATATGTATTCACTATTTACATTCATTTTTCTATAAGTACTTTTTCATGGTGCTTGCCATAACTTATTATATTGTGTATATGTAATTAATATGTTTACTCCAAAATATTTCTCCATATTGTTTATGATCAATTTCTATAAGTAAAGTTTTATTTAAATTGGGTATTATAAAATGGGTATTATCAAATTTCACAAACACTAAATTCTATGAAATATTTTCTCATCCACTCTTTTTAAAATTGTATTTACTTTATTTTTATGTGTATGGATATTTTGCCTGCACGTATGTTTGCATACCACATGTGTACCTGGGGCCTTTGGAGGCCAGAGGAGGGCATCGGATCTGGGCTGGAGTTAGACAGTTGTGAGCCTTCATAAGGGTGCTGGAAATCAAACCTTGGTCCCTTGGAAGAGCAGCTAATGTGTTTAATTGATGAAGCATCTCTCCAGCCCCTAATGCTATTAGTATTACTTTCACAAACACTAAATTCTATAAAATATTTTCTGATGTACCCTTTGGGTATCTTCACCTTTTACTTTTGCATCTTTGATCCATATAGAATGTGCTTTAGGATAATAAATATAAGAGAGATCCTTATTTACATATTGCAAATGACTGCACAGTTATCTTAAATTGCTGAATGAATAGTCCCACAGATTTGGGATATCAGTTTATATATACACTGGAAATCTATTCAGCTGCAAAGACAAAATGAAATAATCAAATTTTCAGGTAAATAGATGGACCCGAATACATTATACTGGGACAGGAACACTCTAAAGGACACAGGTGCTGTGAATGGGGAAATAGAAAAAAAATGGGAGAACTTTAATTGTGGAAGGGTGCGGGAGGGCATAACTAATGGAGGTGGCAGGAAGAATGATAAATATCACCAAGACTGTGTATGTATGAATACATAGATATAAATCTAAAGAAGTCATACCACTTGGGGTATAAGTCTCCCTTCGAGAGTCCTGGACTATCTCACAAAAACTCCAGTACCACACATGAGAAAGCTCTCTTCTGGTTGTTGCTGGTCAGGGAAAACCAAGAGACTACCAAATAATAACAATAATATCGGCTAGTACCACTGCCCTTGGCTGCCTCCCAGAAGTTGAAGGTAGGACTCTGTCACTGAAGACACCACACACTTCAGACGCAGGTGTTTGAGGAACGGAGCTGGAACCAACCTGACAGCGTCCTCCGTGAGGGCTGTCTCTGAGTATCTGAAGGCACTGTGCAAGCTGCCAAGGGAGCAAAGCGATTATTGGTCCCACCCGACTGTAAAGTCTACACGCCATATAAAATGACCAGCCCAGCAAGTTATACCCAAGGATGCAATAGTTGCATTTGTCTCTTAGGGGTAACCAACAGTAGTCTAACAGGAGGAAATTCCTGCTTGGTTCTGTAAATCTAGCCAACTCCCCATGACTGTGAGATCATGGACACTAGCGGAGAACTTATTAGTGCCCTTTTCTTAAACCACCGTAATTTGTAACTGCATTCTAAATATCCTTATACCTGC
The DNA here is from genome assembly GCF_007827085.1 of Peromyscus californicus insignis. Taxonomy (NCBI): domain Eukaryota; kingdom Metazoa; phylum Chordata; class Mammalia; order Rodentia; family Cricetidae; genus Peromyscus; species Peromyscus californicus. The sequence goes on from NW_026294391.1 coordinate 15,803,354, forward strand.
ATATATAAGTCTAGCTCTTGGCCCTCATCAAAGAAGCTTCCTTTTACAGCAGATGTAGACCACTACAGAAAGCCATACTGCTCCAAATACAGAGAACAACAGACTTTGGAGTGCCCATCCCTAACTGATACAACCCAATCCTAATGTTCAGGGAACATTGCAGAAAGGGGTAGGGATGGAGGTGAATATTATAATGGCCAAGTACATCATATTATATATTTGGATATATTATAAATATATATTATAAAAATATAAATATATTATAAATATTATAAAGGACCATGAAGTCTTTTATGAGATAGTGTCTTCTACATAGGACAGAAAAGCTACACCCATGAACTTTCAAAAATATGGTTGCCTAAACCAGATCTGCACAATGACGACACCAGTTGACATACCAACTTAGATGCAGGAAATCTCACAAGGCCCCAAGCCTAGATAAAGAGGCAATTAATGGCTAGGAAGAGAGGGAGACTCTGTTTTCTCCAGGGACAGGCTCCGGGATAGGTTATCCAAACCTAAAGGGTCAGACCTAAACACACATACAATAACACCAAGTGAACTCAGGAGGCTGTGTGTGTGTGTGTGTGTGTGTGTGTGTGTGTGTGTGTGTGTATGTGTGTGTGTGTGTAACAATAACTAAAGGCGAGGTCATGAATTTGGGAGAGAGTAGAGGAGGCACGGAAGGAGTTGGAGATGGAGAGAGAGTGAAAATGTAATTAAATTCTCAAAAGAAGCTTAATTTAAAATATCGAATCTGCTGGGAAGAATCAAAGGCGGATGTTGCTCTTGGATTCTACTACTTTGTTGAAAGTGTTTATCAGTTCTAAGACTTTTCTGGTGATATTTTTATGTTTTCTTGTGTCATCTGCAAATAAGAATACTTGTATTTCTTTCCCTTCCTCTGTTGTCCTAAGTCTTCAAGCACTGTATTCAATAAGCGTGGAAAGACAGCATCTTGTCTCATTCCTGATTTTAGAGTTCATGCTTCCTGCTTTCCCTCATTTAGTATATTGTTCCTAAAAGTTGATCATATACTATTATATTGAGGTGTGTGCCTTCTATTCATAGTTTCTCCATTGTCTATATCATGAAGTCAGGTCAGATTTGGTTGAAACCTTTTCTGTAATCTATTGAAATTAAAAAAACAAACAAACCCGTAAAGATCTTCTGACTTTCATCTCTATCTGTTTTAGTGTCCTGCTTTCCATGTCTAATTTCATGAATTTGGGTCTCCTCTTTCCTTTGCCTAGAGGTTTGCCAGTTTTATTGTTTTCTTTTCAAAGACTCGAGTATCCATTTGACTGATCCATGTACTGCTCTTTGCATTCTCATTTCCTTAGTCTCTACCCAGATCCTTACACTTCCTTTTGTCTCCTAATTTCGGGTTGTGCTTACACATGTTTTCTAAGACCTTGAGCCATATTGTTAGGTTATGTATTTGAGACATCTCTGATGATCTAGTGTGAGCATTTTTAGCTATGAATTTCCTTCTTAGAAACACTGTTTTTATTAGACAGAGTGTTGTGTAGCCTGGGTTGGCTTCAAACACAATGTGTAGCAGAGACTGGCCATGAGCCCCCAATCTGTGTACCTCCACCTGCCACGTTCTGGGATTACAGGCTGTGCCTCCATGTCTGGCTTAGAACTGCCTCCGTTGTTTCCCTTGGGTTCTGGTGTGCTGTGTTTTTATATCTTTTCTAGGAATGTCTTAATTTTTGTGCCGGTTTATTCAGTGATCTACTGATTACTCAGTATCCACGAGCTTATATTTTTGTAGTTTCTTTCGTGGTTGATTTCTACTCTCATTCCACTGGGATCAGATCGAATGCTAGAAACTATTTCAGTTTCCTTGTGTTTGCTGAGTCACTGTGTTCTTTAGAGAACTTGCCAAGGGCTCCTGTGAAGAATGTATAAGCCAAGGCTATTGGATGAACCCTCTGTGGAGTCATCTGAGGGATAGAATCATTTGATTCTGATGTCTATTGAAGTTTTTTTCTAAACAATGTGCCTATTGATGAGAGTAAGGTGTTTAACTCATTCATGATTATTGTGTTTCTGCCAACGTGTGCCTTTATGTTAGTTTTCTGGAATTTGATGTAATAAAGTTCAATGAGTACCTCTTTAGAATTTTTATATCACCGTGAAACACTGTTCTCTTTATTAATATACAGTTACCCTCTTCTTTTCTAATTTGGGCTTTGAGTCTACCTTATGAGGAACAAGAAATGTTACACTGCCTTGGTTCGGCAGTTCATTCCCTTGGTATATTGATGTCCATCCATTAACTCTTTATTACTTGAAATATGCTTCTTAAGGGAGAAATGTTAAACTGTTAGCTTACACACATTTTGGGGGTAAGAATCCAAATACATGTGAATACCTAGGCAAAACAGAGAGGTCTATTCGTTTAACTTACAAAACAAATAGCATTGTATCTTTTGATGGTTTACTAGCACAATCAGCTACAGGAGTCATGCATCAGAAGCAGGCAGGAATACAACAGGAGCCTTGAGAGACTGGTCTACACCAAGACCAGGGATGAAGACTGGGGTCTGGGAGCCAGACTGGTGCCATCATCATATTTTCATTTTTTTCATACATCTAGCACATATGTTTCATTTTATTTGTGTGATCTTATAAAGGAGTTAAAACCATGAACTGGAAGAGAAAGGAATCTTCCAGAATATGAGCCTGCTGAAGTGCAATATCACCCTCCAGTGGCCACCATAGGAACTGAATGGCCCTAGAAACTCAAGAGGCAGAGAGAGTTGAAATGGGGTCTTCTGATGAAGTTCTTCATATATATATTTGATTGGATGTTGGATGTGATGCTTTACAATAGAGTGGGTGCAACAAGATTGTCTCTGCATTAAATGAACAAAAATAAACTGACGCCTAAGAGAACAAACAAATGCTATACATATAATAACAGAAACAACTTATGTCTAATACAGACGGTAGGCAGGGTTTGCTTTATTTAAGACAGAAAAGATAACTTCCAATGCTGCAGTATCACCCAGAGGGTGTATTTCAACCACTTAAAAATTATTCTTTCAGAGCCTCACATACTTTTCAGTTATAATCAACAGATGAGAATAATGTCTCCTAAAGTATGCAGCACAAGCTTTGGATGTAAGTATACATTGGTGTAATGGGTTCCAAAGCCAAGATAAAGGGCATAGCCA